>NW_028301547.1:30045000-30345000 GCF_042242905.1 Orbicella faveolata | reverse complement strand
AGTCGGTTTTATCGTCGAAGTATTGATGACATTGAACCGAAGTCGATGATGACTCAGGGAATTTTCAAGAGATAAAGGTGACTTATATAATTTGTTTTTTATTTCTATTTCTGAGTTAGTCTATCATTTCATGTAATTTAATTTTTTAGGCCATGAATTGTCAAATCGTTTTGGATTAAAGAAATCCAGATTGTACTTTTATCAAGCATATTCTCTCGTCTGAATTCCGCGTTTGATTGTTTTTGCTTTTTTGTCACTGTAAAAAAAACAAAAATGGACCGTCTGCTCTCTTGTTGACTTTTCTTTCTCGTAAGAAAAAAGATTGAAATAAAGGTTTTGATCCTAACTGGGCTGTAAAAGCTTAAACGAAAACAGTGCAAAAGATTGATTAAATTTTGACAGGTTTTTCCTGGGTTTTACTTTGGTCGGTTTTTGATTACTAACAAACGTATTCTTATCGATTGAAGCACTCAGGTCAAGGAACTACGTAACCAACGACGTCCTTCCATCATGTCCGAAACAGCTAGTGTTGCCATAACAACCGTACACTCCGTACTCGTCATTGTGGATATCATTGGAAACTCTCTTGTCTGTGCGATCATAAAGAAAAATCGAGATATGAGGTATGTCGAAAATACAATGATGCCGACAACAAGGTTCAAGATTAATACTAAAAAAAAAAAGACAGTTTTGTTTAAATAACGAGGGGAAACCAAACATTGGTACGTAATCGAAAAAGTTGGGGAAAATTAGTAACAAAAATCCGAAGGTGGGGAAAATTAAAGAGAGAATGCCAACGTTGGTAGACAAATGATTCCAATAATGATCAAAGGCCTCTACGAGACAACTCGTGAATTAAAGACTTGAAAATACTTTGGATGCACAACTTTAGGAACTATAGAAAGAAACACTTGGACAAGAATGCGTAACAATTTAAATTTAACGTTTCTTATTTGCAATATTTGGAACCTCCAATATTCCCGAGCCTGTACATGTGAGACCTATTATTTGCATTTATTGCCATTTTCCCAGCGATAAGATCAAGAAAATGTTCTTTACCATAATACTTTTCACTGGCTATAGTGTGAAATGATGAAGATATAAAAGGTTGAAAAGAAAGTACGCGCTTGGCCTTTTAATTCATATCACGCAATTTTTCATAAATACCATCTCAACTGAAGCTAGTAAAATGTGAATAAAAAAAGGAAACACCGTATGGAAAAGTGTTTTCTTTCAAAAATATTTTTGATTAAGAACTAGAACATTTCAGTCTTAGCCAATAAGACGAAATGAATTGTCTTTACTAACTTACCGACTTTTCGCGAAAAAACTTATATTGAGCGGGGCATATTGTAACTTCAAACAAAATGAAATGACCTGCTGCGACGAAATGTTAAGACCATCGTTGAACGAAGACTGATGAACGAGGAAATTGTAAGCTGACCCACTCGAGTACACGAACCGGCGTGAAGTCGAACCCAGTTTATCACGTATCACGCTAGGCTTAATTCTAATTCTTACTTTTCTCGGTGAAAAGAAGAACAACAGAAGAAAAAAATGAAAATAGTAAACAAAGACAGATACGGTTACCTTGCGGTCGGTTGCCTCAGGAGTCGTTGCACACGACGTGCAATTTACGAGTTAAAAGTAGGAAATTCTGCTTATGATATTTCAAAATTGAAAAATGGCATTCGCTAAGTTGTTGGAAAAGCTTTGCAAATTATTACCGATCCTGCTGAATAATTATAAGAAGATGAATTGTGATTTTAAATTGTTACATCAAAGTTGCTTAGACACATGTAAGCCTAACAAAACTGAACTTACTAAATGCTTTTCAATACTGCAGGGCTTCCATAAATTATCTTCTTGTAAACCTGGCTGTAGCCGATGTCTTGTACGCCGCCTTTATGATCCCAAGATTTTTTTTTCAATTCAGTCTCACACACCCAGACGGTGGGACTGGTACAGTTTTATGTAAACTGCTGACAGCTGGAATCACTGCATGGGTTGTAGCAACCTCCTCGGTTTGTACTTTAGCTGCAATCGCCGTTGAACGATATTATGCAGTATTGTATCCTCTTGGTAACAAAGGGGAGCTTACAAAACGTAAACTGAAGGTAGGTCACTTAAAAAACTATCCCTAGATGAAGCGCTTTTTTATATAACTTTCCCGGTGCAGTCTTACATCTCTGAATCTTCACTTCTCTTTAAACAACTTGCTCTTGAACCACAAAAGCAGTGTGACTCGGGAAACTCGCTTCGTGAATTTCATTTGGTTATTATAAATACACGGAAATCAAATGGTCGTCTTGCCTGGAATTTAATGTTTCTATGGGACGTTTAAGGCATTTTTTGTCATTGGGCGAACTTGAAACTAAGAGGTGCATTTTTTCAAGATATACCCTTGCCCTAGCGTCTTCAATAATGAAGATTCCTACTACGAGGTTGACACTTTGCCATTTCAGATTATTATTCCTGGCATTTGGACCTTCTCCTTGATCTTCAATATTCCACTGTTCCTTGTCACGACGATTGGGACACAGGACAACAGTCACTACTGCGTGGAAATCTTTCCTGAGCGGTGGATGGAGAAGGCTTACCCTCTTACGTGGATAGCTTTGACTAATCTATCCTTGGCAATAATGGTTTTTCTGTACTCCAAAGTCGTGCGGACTTTGTGGTTCAAACGTAATGACGACACTCAACTCACCTGCCAACAAAAGGTCAGTGTCACGATAGCTGTATCATGCCATACAGTATGGACCTGAAGACTTTAGCAAGACAAATCACACTCAACTGGCAAGCTCAAACAATCAGATCAAAGGAGCTACGCCACAGTTTGCGCATCTTGAAAAGTTTAACCTAAATTTTTCAAGTTCGTTGATTGTAATCCGTGTTAATTTTCTCCATCCTTGACCCTCCTTGTCCCTTTTCGCTTTATTTTAATCACTTTGGTGTTTTTCTATCTTAGTAAAATACTATTTTCAGGTTTCTTTCAGTTTAAATGCAATTTTCTGCCTGGACAAAATAACTCAAAACACCACGACTGAGCTCCTTTAAAAGGAAAAGAAAATCTGCCCCGCCAAAAGAGCCTTTAAAACAAAAATAAGTTAGGGGATCATTATGCAATTTTGTTTACTTATCTCCTTTTTTTCTGCTCACTGCCAAGCAGTATCTGAAAAAAAATGGCATCAATTGATAAAAAGACATTACATTAATTATTATCATGTATCGCTCCTGCATTTATCAGTTCGCCATGAGTGTTTTTTAACTCACTAAACTTAAACAAGACTGTTTGAAGTATTTTTCAACGATTGACATTAGCTTTATTGATCGATTCGGATATGCTATCTTGATCAGATTTGTACTTCTCCATACACAGGGTGTCATTAGGGTGCGGAAGCGTGTTACCTTGATGGTCGTAGCTGTCACTGCCATATTTGGGATCTGCTGGGGCACGGCCTCAATTGTCTACGTCTTACATTACACAACATCCTACAACGTTGGTTTCGTCCCAATTGCCTGTGCCAACATAATGATCTTGTTCAATTCCGCTGTCAACCCGTTCGTCTACGCTTTGTTAAATCAACAATTCAGGGAGAAGGTGAAGGCAATGATATTCTGCTCTTGTTCCGCACTACCCAGGGTACATCCTTTCCCTGAACCTCGGGACTTAGAGATGGTCAATAATACAGCCCACCCGACCCACCCGACTCACATTACAGGACCTTCTTCCACGGATCAGGATCTGTAGTGTTCTGGCGATTCGAGTCGATGAACACATTGCATTGTATGACAAATGTTAGAATATAAATATGTGTATAATTTTAACAAGAGATTACTAGATTTTAACTTTCAAAAACAGGAGATCAATGAACTTTAACTTTGAAAAACCTTCTAACAGAAAGGTCAACAGTTCAACGGTAATAAAAAAGCAGCTTTCAGAAAGCTACTTTTTTTTCCATTAACTTGATGTAATTTTTTATTAACAAGATATTATGTTATGCAGGCCGTATAGGTATGTGTGGGGGAATTAATTGGATACAGATCGTGCAGATATATATAGGGGGATTAATGAAATGTGGGTTTCACATAACTTAATAAAAATGTAGGTATGTGTGGGGGAATTAATTGGATATAGATCGTGCAGATATATATAGGGGGATTAATGAAATGTGGGTTTCACATAACTTAATAAAAATGTAACTTTCAAACAAACTATAATGTTATACAGGCTGTGTAGGTAATATGGGGGGATTAATGAGATGTAGGCGATGCAGATATACGTGAGGGATTGAGATGTAGGCTGTGTAGGTATATATCTGGGAGGCCGTGTATATATCGAGTTATTTCTGGGGGCGAGAAATTTTGCTGGTTTAATCAGATGCAGGCTGAGGGATGTTTTAGGTATATATCTGGGGTTATGTTATGCAGGAATTGTAGGTATATGCATGTGGAGGAAATTAATGTTATGTAGGCGGGAAATAACTTATCAAGCATTCATATGGTATATTGTGGTGGAGTTAACTAGCCGCCCAACCATCCGGGTGGTGTCGCGCTTATAAAGCGAAAGAACAAAAGGCTTAGCTGTGAGCCAATGAGGAAGCACTGACGTCATAGCTAAACTGGACAAACGAGTTTCTGGCACCGGCTGTATTTAATTATTCAAAATGGCGGACATACCTTAATTTAAGGCTATAATGATGCTAATTTGCCAAACATTCTTTATATGCACGCTTTTGAATTATTATTTCAAGTGAATAACAAGAAACCTCATCGAATAACTAACTGAAATCGCTCTGAGTATTCAAAAGTTGCTCTATCTTCGATATACTCGAATATATACCGCTTGTTAAAATACGCTGAGTTGAGAGCTAATCAATTTTAAATCGCTGTAACAAAGTATTAAAAAGTTTACTTCGGCGATATACTCGAAACTGACTGAAACTGACTCATTCGGATTCACAAAGTAAATGAGAATTACTCATCGAACCCAAATTATAACACGTCCATTGCAAACGCTCTGGGAAAGCAGACTCCACTCACTGTTGTCAATAGTATTGCATGCTTAATACTCGGTATCCATGAAAGTCAAGATAGATCTATTTAATTTCTTGGCTAACAATTTACGAGTGAAAACGTTCTCTGGGGAAGAATATTAAAACGTAAGCTTTCCGTTTACAGCCTAAAGCCTTTAAAAACTCAAACAGTAAAAGCGCGAGATTAAAAATATATGCGAAACGAAAGTGTGAAAAAAGGTAACAAGGGATAAATAAGGAACAAATGCGCTAATTTTAAAAGAATAGATATTGTTTTGGCATAGCTTTGAGTCATTGTCTGCTTCGTTAGTGTTTGCAGTGTACGTGCTATGATTCCTTAGTTTTTCAAACTTGACAATTTTCTTTGTCCGTTACACTGGTGTTGTCGAAGACCTTTTTCTCGTGTTTTTACATTCCGTTATGTTTTTTTGCTCGTAGAAAAACACCTCCTAGTTTCGCCAATGTAGCACCAAGGACAGTTGACATAAGGAATTTTATGTACCATATTCTGAAGATCAATGGGAAGCCTAATCTTCTGGAGAAGGGAATTCTTGTAGCAGGGTCTAGTAAGGTCATGTAAGATATGTGTGGTTGTGTAGCCTGCGAGCAGGCTCGCAGTTCGTCGCTAGCGCCCGTACGTGACTCCGCTCAAAGATGAGCCTGCGAACAGGCTAGTGGTTCTGTCAGTAACATCACGAACATATACAAGGACCGTGAGAGGCTTTAATTTCAATCAAATTCCTTCGGTGATGGTATAATTTCCAGGGAAGGTTTTTATTTCAGATGCTGGAGTTGAGAGCAGGTGGATAACCATTAGCGAGTAGGGCGTGCGTAACATGGTTGATTTCGGATGACTTCCGTTCTGTTGTGCTGGGCAGATTAGCCTTAGTGAGTGACCACCCGCTATTGTTTCAGAAAGGGGTCACTTTCAAGAGCTCATTCTCGTAAGCTGCTATTTCTAGTTATGAAAACCTATTCGACCCTGAGGCGGTAGCTTATAAGAGTTTCAGTTGCATATGGTCCATAATTCGAATCTTGCACACTGCATGGCTGTTACATATGTTACTTATCTCCCACAGGTCTGTGCTTTGTATTTGTAAATGACAAGTCTATAGAACAAGTAAAAACTTCTGTTATCGCGTTTGCATTTAATTTGGTCAAGGGACACTTGTGACAAAATTAAAGTTATTACAGTTTATTGATATATACCGTCGGATTAGTCGTAAGCAGCTTTTGTCTTTGCAAAACCTACATGTAAGACACATGATGAAATTTCACAGTATACAGTGAGATCACAATAAACCAGTCATCTTTCTTGCCTCACAAAAAATCGCTGATTGTACCATTTATGGCTTCTAAAGGTAGCAATATGTCTTGCATACTGAACCCAAATACAAATGCCACAATTTATTGAGGCTGCATCGTTTTGCTATTGCGCCTAGCTCACAAACTTCTCGTAAAATTCCATTTTAAGTCTCCATTTTTCTCTTTTTGTTTGGTGGCTGTGTATCCTCTATGGCCAGAGATTTCTCTGGAAGTGAAGTGTAGATTGGAAGAGATATTGAGTCAGATGTTTTGAGGTTTAAAGACTGGATGTTATTCCAGCCTCTTGGGACGATCTTGGCAATTTCACTGACAGCGCTTACAACATTTTCCACAGATTGTTCTATCGTCTGCCCAGTATGGGCCACCTTGATTGCACTGCAATGAAAAAAAATAATAATAATAATAAAATAAATAAAAGAATTAGAAACAAGGAAAAAAACTGAACAGATCTAAAGCTATATATTGGGAAAGCACACAAAAAACAAACTGACAACAAGAGTATCTCCATGCAAAAACAATTCTGTTAAGCCTGATTTTCACTACAACATACATGTAAGCACAAGTACAAGCGTAAGCATAATGGTAGTGAAGGCACCCAAAAAACAAGCATGAGCACATGAAGAACAAAAGATTTTGTTCTTCTTGTGCTTGTCAAGTGCGAAGGTGCTGCTAGAAGCATAAGAAAAAGTCTGAATCTTGTTTTACTGTTTTGAAGAGGTATGGAACCGAAAATAAGGCAACTATCCATTCTGCAGTACATGACTCCGTGCTTATGCTTGTGTCCTGGGCATTCTCACTACCGTTATGCTTAAATGCTTGTACTTATGTCATATTAAAGAGTCCAGGCTTTACAATCCCACTTACAAACTTAAAACACTTGAATGACACAGAAAAATACTTTGAATTTAAAGATGCAGTGTTGATCCATGATTGCATGCATTGCAAAAATAAAACAGCTGTTTCTGTCTGCCCAGGACGCAAAACAGCTAAATCAGGACTTTGTAGACAATCAGCTATTATTATTTTTTTAACTTGAAATGATTGTCAGACCAAATATAAGGAACAAAATGCGCTGCTAGTAGACAGACAGCAACTCTGCAACAACGCCAGATTCTCAAGAAGTTGTTGGATTGGATGTACAGGATGAATTATTTACATTTAGCAAAACCCCAGATTCAATAAAGGTACTAAATAACTACTACGTTCATGAACTGGTCTCGCCCTGGGCAGCCTAGCTAATTACAAAACAAGTATAGAGACTTTGTAAGCCAGGTACATCACATGGATGTCATACATGTGACAAATTTCTAAACACAACAAGTAACTGTAAGTCATAATAATGCAATTACCTGCAAGGTCCATGTCCTAAGCTCATCAGAGAACACTGAAGAACTTTGTCTATTTCTTTCTTCAAGTTTGTTTTCTTTAAATCAACTGGGATGGGAAATCTATAAGAAAATGTAACAAACAATGGTCACCAATATAGTTCATAATTACACATTGTGATTAATATTCTCTGGACAACAAGGTCTGGTGTGGTTTGCTTCATTTGATTTTTTAAATAAAATGCTATTGGATGATAATGACAACTTAGTTTGAAAGTAATGGCAAAAGTGCCTGGACTGGACGTGTTAGCAGCTTGAGTTTTCTTGACTTTAAGGGAGTGTGTGACATGAAGCAACCATTGAAATTCAGGCTGCAGCTATACTAGCCAAAGAGTCAATAAAACTGCAGTGTTATGCCACCTGTACACATGTACTGTATGTGTAGTGTGAATGTTGAACCATTCACACTACACGATGGGCTGTTAGACATCATTGCCTCTAAACACACGTCTCTAGAAACTACCACAGCTGTAAACAAAAGAATCTAGCTCAAGCTACAGGCAAATACAAACTTTAATCATAAAGTCTGCCTATAGATACAAAATATATAATTTAGAACATCCCTTAAACTTCATATAATTTGTATAGGTGAGAAATACTTTCAAACATAACAGAAACATTTACTGTACAAAAGTTACCCAAAAAGGAAAAAAATGGGTGTGGGCATAGAAAAATAACTTAGTGAACCTTTCCCATCTTGATTTGATATCTGGGTCACTTTTCATAATATCATCTACAGCTAATTCAATAGATTCAGTGAGAGGAATGTTGATGAAGAGACTTTTGATGTCAAAAGGAAACTACAAACTTGTTTAAAGTATTAAGTCTAGTGACTTCGCTAACAAAGGTAAAAGTGTCCTGAGCAAAATAGTCCACTAGGAATGTGAAGGTTCACTGGTGTACATAAATACTTAGCTAGGCTGTTACATGTAGTTGTAAGTTACAATAAAACCTAGCTAGCTAGCCTCACCAACTTTTATAGTTTTGTACCCTTTAGTTACAAATTAGGATTAGTGCACACACTGATGGACAAAATGGTTAAAATCAACAACATCTGGGCAGGATTTCACCTTGACATAAATAATCTTACTACCACATTGAGAAGGAAATTGTTCCCTACTTCTGTTATTTAAAATGTTGTCAGACGATTTCTGAATAATTATTTTGCCTCCTCTTTTCCTTGCTCACATCGGCCTTTTTCTATCACCATGCAATACAGGATTCAGAATTTAGTTGAAAACTTTTGCAGCAATTTAAACATTGGGTTGGTGTTTGCCCCGTTTAAAATAAGGTTGTTTGGAGTCAAGGATCCTATTACTGTGGGCTTGCGATCGAGAGTTATTTAAAAGTTTTCATGTGCAGGCTGTAGCGCCTGTTATGTTGGCGAAACCAACAGACACTTTGCCACCCACACCGCGAACATCTTTACTCAGACAAGCACTCCGACCCATAAATTTAAACACCTAAGGGTTCTGATAATTGTCACTCCCTTTGTTCAGAAGAATGTTTCGAAATTCTTGACTCGACTTCCACCAGCTACCAATTAAACATAGGCACGCAAGGCGTGCAAGAGTTATTTTTTTGTGAACTATAAGTCTCAGAGATAGGAGCATTCATGGAACTGTTTACGGTAATGATTTGGTTGATTTGACAAGTTTTTTGGTTGCGATGTACAGCAAGAAAGAAACTGGGAGTTTATGATGTACATACGATGTTACATCGGTAATGGTAAGATAACTAAATAGTAAGCCATAAAATGTTTGACTGAACAAACTACAGTAATCTGACACGTCTCCAGATTAATGTAGGTACCATCTTATTTTCTAACAGGCAATTTTATTCGTTCTTTGATACAACCCACACTGTGATTGGTCTGACACGCGCACATGCATAACTTCCTCACTCACCGATCACGTAGCGCTTCCCCCCCGGGGGGGGGGGGGGACTCCCTTATATGGGTTATATAGGTCTGTTTGGCCCCGAAGGGTATGGTTTTTCAGCCGTTTTGGTCATGAATAGGGTATCGATTTTAGCTGATTTTGGTCATTTTGGTCATAAATAGGGTACGGTTTTTGCACTCTAGCCTTGATATGGGTATGCTTTAAGAAGAAGCCACTTTTTCATCATTATCGAAAAGAAAATCAACAAAAGCCCTTCACAAATTTATATCTTTACGATAATTTAACATTGGTTTGAACTAGGGAGCTAATTATAACGCAGGTCTGAAACAGGGTTTTGATTTGAGGGTCAGGTCGTAAATAGGGTTTCGAATTTTTGGTCAGGTCATAAATAGGGTAAGGAATATTGCAGATTTTGGTCATAAATAGGGTAAGGGTTTTGGGAAGTGGGCTCCACACCCCGAACCAATTTTTCTGGGAGTACCCCCTCGGGAGCCCTTCCAGCCCCCAAGAGGAATTTTTGCTCAAAAATACTCAAGTTAAGAGAACTTTTCGCATTTTATACGAGTCGTAAGTTTACCCTTTTTACACAACACAACGCAACAACACTACTTCACCGAAAATTGAAAGAAAGAGAAAAAACCTCTCTGACACGTTGAAAGTCTGATTTAATTAAATTGCACTTTAACTTGGTGCCACACAGTCTTCAAAGAACATTTGAACAGTTTTCATACTTTTTACCTTTAAAAATATCGGACTGAAAAGAATGTCATAAAATGCCCATCAAATAAAAATATTAAACTGCTACTGCAGAGACGTAAAAACACTCTAGAAATAAAAGCTTTTTTGTTTAATATCCTGGGAACAATAGCCGATAACTTGTAAGCTCTAATTGAATTTACTCCCATTGAAAAACAAAAGTGTCGAGTTACCATTTGTAACTAAAAATAGCAAACATCTCGTGGGAACAAGTGGTGACGATTCGTCAGCTCTAATTTAATTTACTACCTTGTGAAAAACAAGAGTGTCAAATTACCCATTGTAACTAAAAAATAAAAATATCTCGTTATATTTGCATGCAATAAGAACAAAACAGTCGTTACCTGCACTTACTATTGTAAACGTTACAACTGCTTCAAATCTAAATAGTCTCGTCTCCTCTAAAACATGTCCTAAGAACTAGAACCGACGATTCGTGACCTCTAATTGAATTAACTCCTCGTGAAAAACAAAACTATCAAGTTACCCTTTGTAATTAAAAATAAAAATATCTCTTGCCATTTGCCTACTACTCATGAACTGCTTCAAAACTCATGAGTCATCTTGTTCATAACTAGCCACCATTACACTGAAAATTATGCACTCTAAAACAACCCAATGTACGTATGTAACTGTCACACTCCCCCCCAAACCGGACTAAAAATCACAAACCGGCAACATACACGTCACTCTTTATTTTTCAATTACCAAAGTCCTTGTGTTTATACATACCTTGTGTTTCTCACGTACCATTTACCTTTACAACAAGAAATTTGATTGGCTGTTCATAGTAGATCCAATCTGATTGGTGTGACATACATACATCTCTCACTCATTCACTCACTCACTCACTCACTCACTCACTCACCCATTGACCCGGCCATAACATACCCGACGCGCCGACTAAGAGGTATTTTTTTTACAAAAAAATAACTCAAAAATCAAGGAAGCCATACACATCCTTTGGGAACAGCCTTCTTTAAAATCTTAATGTATCATTTTTCATACTAATTAGTTTGTGTTATTTTAGTGTTATATTGCTCATTTTCTGTTGGTATTCTTGTAACCTGATGATGTTAATATAATATGAATTTCAAACACATTGTGTGGTTTCTGAAAGCTATATCTTACTTTGTGCTGCTAAGAAGCCTTGACAAAGTATAATTAAAATAAATTTAGCTCTAATACAAGTACACATGTAACAATGCATAAATAGATCATGTTCTGCTGTCTCTGCATGAATATTGATTCCTATTTATGTCCATACATGTTTTGTAAATAAAAACACTCACTTTTTCTTTGAGAAGAATGCCTTGCCAAGTAACTTGGGTAACAGATGGTAGATTGCATCATCACAAATGAACACATCATACAAGGAGCAGAGGTGTCGTTTAGATTCAAATGACTGATAATTCTTGCGAAGTTTGGCCAGGGAAATGACCTAGTAACAGTAGAAAGCAAAAAAAAAAAAAAAAAAAGCAAAAAAAAAAAGAAATTAAATAAAACAATACCATTCTTACGTTATGGACTCCCAATATATTGAATTCACAATGCAGGAGTCAACTTCAAAGTGGCAAATCAACATTCTAATGACCAATAAACCATACAGGTAGATTTCCACTGACAAGATTTCATATGGCAAAAAAAGCCTTCCTTGAGCGCACCACTCAAAAACAAACTCAAGGAATTTCAACAAAACCATGATGTTATTGGATAATCCATAATACAATGAGTATAAATTGCAGCTTAAATCTAAAAACTTATGCAGGGAAATTTGTCAAATTGGTTGACACAGGCAAACAAGGCTTGTGCAAACAAAGTGTTAACAAATTAAGGGGTAACTTGTCATTCATTCGTACAGTTCAATAGAAATGGTTTTCACGGGAATTTGTTCATGTGTAAAAAAAGTAGCAAGAGAAAAGCTGCAAAATCGCTGAGGTCGCACTAAGGTCACCTGCTTTATTCTCTCAGAGCCCACTGGTGTACATGTACAATAGTGTAAGTAAAATGTACTACAGTGTATTATAGGTAGTCTAAAATTAATGGAGGGTATTTAGGCTAACCATGACTACACGTATTCCCTGGCACTATTGGTGACTATTCATCACTATTGGCTGCTGGCTGTGTACTGTTTGCAATTTGCTATTCAGGTTTTCCAGACACCCACTGGTTAAGAGAGGCACTATGAGAGTTAGACAACTTGCCTAAGAACATAACACAATGAACCAGCACTTACACCTTTTGTCATTTGATGCAGAGGTCAGCATCCTGACATTAACATTAAATTCCCATTTCTTGTATAACAGCTATGTATTTTTTCTGATCAGTTTTGGCCTTTGAAGCAAGCTGCATCAACACCTTTTGAGTCATACCTTTTTAACTGCCACATCTTTTGATTTCAACATTTCCTTTGTCTTTACACTATCCTCTTTGGAAAATAAACAAACCTCCACATTGTCTGAGTGTAAGGAGTGTGGTAAAGGACTAAAACAAACAAGAAGACAAATTTAATGTTAGCATAACAAGGGTAATAAGCTTCATTATTATTAGGCCAGCTCAGTGACCAGGCAAAATGAACCAAATCCTGTGCTGTGAGTGGCTACCTTCACAGTGTTATTATTGTAGTTGTATTACTCCCTTATTGACCAAGCTTGTTTGGTCAAGATGACTGGATATTGGCCTATTCTTTTTTACGAATTTATGGACCTCAACTCCATCGGGGTCCTAAACACACACACACCAACCATCTTGACCTGATGTTTGGTCAATAACTCAGCTTACAGTTTCCAGTTGTAAATGTTTGCTATTGTCCTGGGTATTGTAGAACTGTAAAGTCTTATGATTATCAGTTAAGTAAGGCACAATAAAAGTGTGGTGACCAGGTTTTAACGCTCAACTTGTATTGTTGTCACAAGCAACTAGCTTCGTTTCCAGAGCCAACTTGTTGGCCTCTGACATCATTGGCAGCAAAGCATGGGAAATTGCAGGCAAAGATATGTTACCATTGGAAACAAGGAAAGTTGCCCTTGCCAACACTGTAATTCTAAGTCCAAATCTTTGTCAGCAAAGCTCCATCGTGCCTTACTCAACTGATAATTGTAGGATTTAGCATCTATGCCAACTTTCCCGGATTATCCGAGAGTCTTCCAGATACAGACCGAATCTCCCACTCTCCTGTACGGGTCACCAAATCTCCCAGACAATACAAATAAAAGCGCATAAGATACATTCTTCAGACATATTTTGGCTGATTTTTTGGCATTTTGGGGACAAAATATTTGATATTTGATGCATTTTTGAGATTTAATTGGCAGATCTCTACTTTGAACAATTTTCTGGGGGTCGAAAAAAGGTAAAATTGGCGATCTCCCGGCTTTTGATTCTTTTAGGTCGGCATCAATCTCTGATTTGGTATTAGGCATTAATTAATACAATAAAGAAGTAACGTACTTAGATAGTAAGGCTTACAAAGAAGTATAAATGCCTACACGTTCGCTTAAGTTAAGCTCGTAAGAAGCTTAATTAATAATAAAAAAAACTTAAAAAGAATCGCACAAATTGACTGTCGAGTTCGAAATTTCTGATTATTAAACGCGGTTTTAGAGCGGAAATCATTGAGCACTCACATTTTTCTCGGCTTCTTATCTGGGTTAGGAATTTTCTTCAATGCTAAGATCAGGAGAATAGTCTCGTGTTCATTCAACAGACGTAGTTGTTTGCCTTTCCTCTCACCGACGAATTTCACAAGAGCTGGGACAGCAAGTTCTACCTAAATAGACGTCATACAAAAACCTCAGAGTTACACCCAGTAAAAATGAAATGATGTAAAACACTTAGTTTTAATGTTCTGTACTATTGTGAACCTGTTTTTTATCGAGTTGACTCTCGCGTACGGGTTTACTCCTGGAATCCGCCATCTTTGAAAGAAGCACGTGGTTGAGCAACTTTGATGACTGTTACACAACATACCTTTTTTCGCGATGAGTAATAATCCATTTATGGTTTCCGATCTGTCCATTGTTAACCTCTGACGTCACCGTTGCTTTCCGCTGTTGCGTGGACCAACGAATTATCGTACCAACGCGCGCCTATTTCGGTTAATTATTTGTATACTGATTAACTCTTTCCCCTGAATCGAATTTCGTCGAAGATATAAACCTTTTCAGCACCATTTGAAGTCTAGCGTAAGTAAGAAACGTAAGTCATGGGTAGAACTACTGAGTATCCGGTAAAAAGCCATATTTCATTTGACGCCTTGGAGAATCCGTCGTGGCATACGCGTACGAATGAAAGGCAACCGAAGACGGTTACAGAAATGATCACTCAGATCAAAGAGTATCACACGAGATGGGAACAAGCCAGAGCGAAGAATACATACAACGAGGAGCTGGTCAAGAAAGTAAGTGTTTTTAATACGAAGTACGGTCACTTCGCTCCTATCGCTCAAACCCAGTTCACTTCAACCAAAAGTTAAAACGCTCTGCGTGAAACTTCGCTTGTTTCACCATCACTTAAAAAGTCGCTCGTGGCTTTGCTTGTGGTTTGTGTCGGAAAGCTTGATTTAAGAATTTTTTTTTCTCTCACTCTCTCTCTTAAGGTACGGGAGAAGTTTCTCATCAATTTTATTTACCATGTTAACGTGGAGGAAGGACATGGGCTAACCACTTTTCCGGAGACCGAGGCCTTTCTCAGAAATTGTTCTTCTGGAAGGAACTCGGACAGCTTCTTCTCGCTCGAAGAACAAGAAACTATAAATTTAAGGGTCGCCCATGAAAACTTGTTGGCTAAAATTAACAAGGAAGAACTAGCAAGCGATTACGGACTTCTGGAAGTCAGTTTGCTAGAGGAAACGCATCGTCTAATACTACAAGACATCCCTCTCCCTAAGGGCTTTACAAAACCTGGAAGAATGAGCAACAATCTACGGGTGACGGAATTTAAGGGTGAACTCTACTACTATGCAAACCCTGAAGATATGGAAAGTGCTGTGAGCAACTTACTTGACAAGTACAATTTTCTCTTTGATTCTTGCACTAAAGGCAAGGGGGAATTGAAGGACTTTGATGACTTTTACAGTTTATTCAAAACATGTGCTTGGTTGCTGTTTGAACTTCTTGATCTTCACCCATTTTCTGACGGAAATGGCAGACTTTGTCGAATCCTTTGCAGCTATTCACTGTCCAAATTAAATCCATTTCCCACGCCAATTTACAATGTCTGGACAGACTCCTGTAAACATGATTACATTGAAGCCTTAGTCGAAGCCAGAAGGTCACCAGGCAGGCATCCTTGCGCCCTGACAACAATGATGATAGAATGCAGTTATTATGGGTGGGAGAGCTTTTTCAAAGTTTTGGATGAAGAAGCAAAGAGCAGAACTTGTGTTAAGGATGCCTCCTTAATCCAAACCATGGCTGAGGAATGTTTGTTATCTCCACCCACACAAAAGTTTGAGAGTGCTTACAAACATTCACATACTTTGCAGTATATACCTTGCTCCGTACAGTTTTGTGTATGTTAGTTATGTTTGTGACAGTTTCAGAGTTAGCGAAAATCAATAATTAGTCAACTACTGTGCTAATGATAAAGGGAAGTAAAATTCAGGCCTGGCCCCAGTTGTTCAAAGGCTGGATAACGTTCTCCATGGGATAAATTGCTATCCAGTGGATAAATGTTAACAAAACAAACCAGATTATTTGCTGGATAGTGATTTACACATATTCAGTGGATGGTGTTATCCACTTTTCAAACAGCCGGGGAGTTATGGAGGACTTCACCAAAAACTCTCCTTGGAAGCCAGTTTTATGCTCCCTCAAGAGACCTTAAAGTGCTGTGATTAAACAGTTTTGTTAGATATCAAGCACCATTGGATAAGTGAAAATCTTAATTACTCTAAAGATCAGAATCTTTCTTTTTCCCATTCCGTTTTTTCATTTGGTACTCATTTGTTAGGTTATGGAGGACTTTCACCAAAAACTCTCCCTGGAAACCAGTTTTAAACTTCCCCAAGGAGGTCTTTAAGTGCTGTGATTGAGCGGTTTTGTTAGAGATCAATGGGGACTATTATTGGATAAGTGAAAATCTTAATTTCTCCAAAGATCAGAATCTCTCTTTTCTTTTTGCAAAGTGAAACATCATTACTTACATTACTTACTGTCAATATGAGTTACTTACACCACTGGCACTTCAATACTCTACTTACATAACAATAGTCCATGATATTTTTTGGAAGGAAACCAGCATGTAATTAATGGATATCTCAGTCCATTGAATTATTTCATTGTAGCATAGTAAGACCTAAGCTACAAGGTACCCCTATCTCCAAAAAGAAAAAATACGTCAAGATTCTTACTGGCTGTTTCAGTTTATAGCTTCCTTCTGTTCACTTTCAGTTTGAAAACCCTGAGAGCCTGGAACATTTGACAAGCTGTAGTTGACTTACGTTGGCATAAGCATAACTGAGAAGAGCTACAATTCTCAATGCTGATAATCCTCATTATCATATGATGATTAAAAAGTAGCTTGCAAAACACCCAATTTAAGACCAGCGTGCACAAACCATACCCTCATACCCAGAGGGTGATTGATGTCATGTTTTGTGAGTTACAAGGAAAAGATACCTAGCAGAAGGTTTTTTTTAAGATCAGTTTTGAACAACAGATATGCTGTAATGTGAGGAATTGCATTTTAAATTTTTCATACAAATGTCTCTAAATTTTTCTGCAAATAATGCAACTTGGTAGCTGTTTCCTTCAAATTTGATCAGGTAGCTAAATTGATCGAAGAGGTGCAGTAGCCTCATGGTTAGTGCGCTCGACTCCATATCACGCAGTCTGTATTCGAGCCCTGCCCGGAGGCATTGTGTTGTATTCTTGGGCAAGGCACTTTACCCTTGCAGTGCCTCTCTCCACCCAGGTGTATAAATGGGTACCGGCGAATTTAATGCTGGGGGTAACGGTAAACCCTGCAATGGACTAGCATCCCGTGCAGGAGGGAGTAGAAATACTCCCAGTTGCTTCATGCTACTGAAACTGGGATAAGCTCCGACCTGGTGGGCCACTTGGCTTGTATGCAGACTTTACCTTAAGGGGGAGGGGAGGGGGGGTGGGTTACTCTACAAAGTCTTACATGGAGAGGCTCTGCACCAAGATCCAACCCCTTTTCCTTTTGTATACTATTTTTGAATCAGGTACCCCTTTCATATGCTTTCATAACTGGCCCTGAATAAATCGCCAAGGGGAAATCTCATCATGTTCCCTTGAAATAGTACAGCCATAAGGTGTATCTTCAAAATGCTTTAATTAAAGTTCCTTTTAAATAACTAAATGACAGATAAGATTGTGCTACCCTTTCATATACCTCAACTTGTAAAATCCTTACACTTTTATATACCTGAAGCCTGAAAAAGGTAGCCCTTTCAGGCAGATCCAAGCCTCCCTAATAGGCCATTGGGTGATTCCAGAAAATATCCATACCATTATACCACGGGTGGCATCTTGGAATTCTGAGGTACAGGGGGTCTCTTGGACTGGAATTCTGAAGGCACTGGGGGGTAACGCAGTTTGTAAATCCAAATGCACTGTATCGGATCTGAAAAGACCTACGGTCCGAAAATACATAAGTGAGAAACCAGAAACTGCAATGGACCACATACGATAAACAATTTGTATGGAATAAGAAAGCTAAAATTAAATACAGAACAATGATAGGGCCGAAAGAGCAGGGAGGGCTAGACATGCCGGATTTTCAAATAATCAATGAAGCGCTTAAAGTTGTTTGGGTAAGAAGATTAAGTGACAGCAATGGAACCGCAAGTTGGAGTCGTATCCCTCTTTCCTATCTACAACCAGTTGGTGGTCTGTTTCTTCTGCAGTGTAATTTTGACTTAAAGCTACTTAAAGTTGATATACCGATTGATTTCTACAAAGAAGCTCTGTGCGCCTGGCAAAAAATTAACTGCAGTACTCCTAATACCAAAAAGCAGGTACTGAATGAAATAGTTTGGAACAATCATCACATAAAGATAGAAGGATATTCCATTTATTACAAAAAATGGCACGATGCTGGATTAACTAAAATTGAAGACTTTTTTCAAGGTAACAGATTCCTAACTTTTGAGGAATTCCGTAGTAAGTTCAAAATTAACACAAACTTCTTAAACTATTTCGGTCTATGCCACGCAGTCCCTCAAAAATGGATCAATATTCTCAAAGGAAATGTTACTGAACCCTTGGAAAAACGTTCTGAGAAGGATAAGATATCTTTAGGTAAACTCTCTTGCAGATCAGCAACTAAATTCTTTGTTAAGGATAAATTCGTTACACCTACAGCTGAGCGAAGGATGAAAGAAGCCAGTCTAAAAGAACATACAATACAACTCATTTATAGCCTTCCCTTTAATGTTACAAAAGACTAGACTCGCCATTTTCCAATACAAAATAATTCATCACATTCTACCCAGAAATTCGACACTTTTTAGAGATTCATTAAAGGAACATGATAAATGTCACCTCTGTGGAGAAAGACAAACGTTAACCCACCTTTTTGTTACCTGTTCTGAAGCTCAGCATTTTTGGTCTCTCTTTACTAATCGGTGGAGCTCCAAAAATGGGGATAGAATCACTCTCGATAAAAATGAAATAATATATGGCGTGACAGATAACTTCGCTCGTCATCTTGGTTTAAACCTCTGCATTATTATAGCCAAATATTATTTATATACTGCCTCAAGAAAAGAAGAAGAGTTTTATTTCGATGCTTTCTTGGCGATGTTGACAAACAAAATTAAAATTGAGAAACATAAATCTAAGTCACAAATTAATATGTGAGAAAGCCTCCTATTGTAGCTAACCCCTCAGTTACATGAAAGATATTAACAAATTGTAATGTAAGATATTATTGTAATGTAAGTTATTAAAATCGTAAATAATGTTAGTATTGTAAGTTTTGTTATTATCGTTAAATTGTGAGTTACGTTGACATTGTAAGTAGTAGGTAATTTTTGTATGTAATGTAATGTAATGTAAGATATTGCAATAAAAAAAATAAAAAAAATAAAAAAAAGACATGCGATAAACACTGCCAACGTAGGACTTTTCAGTTCCGACATGCTGCGTTTTTAAAGCATGGCACTGGCCATGTGGTTCAATGTTTAGACTGGCCTTGTCCAGCCACATTTATCTTTTGCTTTTCAAGACACCAATCATGACGCTGTCCCCTTGCGCCCTGAAACACGTGATGTGGGAACGCGTGTTGTGGGGTGCAAGTGAGTTCAAAGTACTGAACTTGATATAGTGAATGGGTCATTTTGCAATTTATGTGCGTTGGCTCTTGGGCTGGCGTTACATATCTTCGCTACACAGTGCAGATGAGCACCAAGAACGGCAAAACAGCTGTCCACTGTTGCGATTCTGCTTTATCGGTTCTTGTCATGTTGGTGTCTCGAAACGTTTTTCATGTAGTATCATCCTTGCAGTCTATTCTTTGTCTTATTAGAAGAAGCTTCTTTTTCATTATGATAAGACTGATCAACAAAAGCCCTTCACGATGCCTTTTGAGTCGCTGTGAACTAGGGAACTAAGCAGAAGGCAGGCCTGAAACAGGGTATTGATTTAGGGTCAGGTCACGAATAGGCTATCGAAAATCGCAGATTTTGGTCATAAAGAGGTTAAGGGTTTTGGGAAGCGCGCCACACACCCCCACAAAATTTTTCTTTGAGTACCGCCTCCCCCCGGGCCTTCAAACAACATGGCACCAGAAACCATGAAAAGATCTACAGTAAACTGCTGCTTATAGGCCCCCCTCCTCCTCCCTGGTTATAGCCCATCTCCCTGTAAACAAAATAGTTTAAAATGAATTCGACTTATGTTTCTTGCTCCCTTTTCCGAGCCAATTATACTACCGGATGTTGGTTTCAGTCGGCTTATTTTTGAAACGTTTCTTTTTATACTGCTTTTACATGTAAGTCCCCCGGATGTAAGACCTCACAAACTTGTATAAGCAGGCTTATGACCGGTTGAACAAGGCGACAAAGTAAGCATATAGAAGAGGGGTTCGCGACATTACGTTGCGGTCTTACACCATGTACTTGTGTTTCAGCTCGTGCGATCTTTTCGTCGTGCCAAGGCCAAGGCCCCGCCGGTTAAGAGGGACGGCAAACTCTGGGGACGAGAAAGTCGACACGTGAAGGCGGAAGTGTAAAAGAGGCGCAAAAAGATGGCAGAAGAAAGCAGCTTGGAAGAACGAAGAAAGAAGCTTGCTACCTACTTACCTTTCGATGCCTCAGAAACTCCTAAGTGGCGTAAAAAGGAAGAAGTGACGATTTCAGAAATGATTACGAAAATAATGGATTATCACAAGAAATGGGAAGAAGCCAAGAGTACTAATTTGTACGATGGAAAGTTAGTTGAAAAAGTCCGCAATCAGTTCCTTGTTCAGTTTATATTCCACGTGAACATGGGAGAAGAAAAAGGCTTTGGCACTTTTGAAGAGACAGAGGAATTTCTAAACAGTTTTTACAAGCGAGGTGGTAATTTGCAACTTCCCCTTTCTCGCAATCAACAAGAAACTTTGAACTTAAGAAAAGCGTATGAACACTTGCTTAAAAAAATCGAGAGGGAAGAAGAAGCAAGGAACTACGGACTTATAGAAAGTAGCCTTCTAAAGGAGACGCATCGTATACTCATGCAAGGCAAACCAGGCTCAACTGCACGTGGTGAATTCAGCAAAGAGTCGCGTTATAATGATTTTTCTGAGGAACGCTACTACTACCAGCAACCTGAAGACATGGAAAAAGCTGTCGACGAATTACTTGACATGTATAACGTCATGTTCAATCTGTGTACCAAATACGGGCTTAAGGAGCTCGATGACTTCTACTCTCTTTTCAAAATTTGTGCTTGGTTACTGTTTGAACTTCTTGATCTTCACCCGTTTGGAGATGGAAATGGGAGAGTTTGTCGAATCCTTTGCAGCTATTCGCTTTCAAAGTTTACTCCATTTCCAACACCAGTGTATAATGTCTGGACTGAGTCTAGTAAAACAGATTATTATCAAGCACTGGTTGATACCAGACAGCAAAAAGATCTACAAATATTATGTAGAAAGCCAACTACCTTAACAACAATGATCATAGAGTGTAGTTACTACGGCTGGGGAAAGTTTTTTGAAGCGTTGGATGGAAACAAAGGTTCGTGATGCATGGAAAAATATTTCTATGATTATTTTTACTTTGCAACCCTAAAAACCCTTAAGTTTTCAACACAAGAAGACAAGTATACTGTGTGAGCAGACTGGTTTTTAAAATATCTTACACTTCCTGGCAATTTGTACATATGACAAACTTAAGTCAGCACAAAGATGCTAATTTCAAGTTTCAAATTATGTTACATACATGCATCACCTTTATTTCACCTCGGATTTACAAGAGTAGCTGTATAGCTAATTTCTCCAAGATAATAATAAATAAAGGAATAAATAAATAAATAAATGAATGAATGAATGAATGGATGGATGAAAGGAAGGAGGGAGGGAGGAAGGGAGGAAGGAAGGGAGGCAGGGAGGAAGGGAGGCAGGGAGGCAGGCAGGCAGGAAGGAATAACAAAAATAGTATTGATAATAAAAATAAGATCACCTATTATATACAATACATACCCCTTACTAACTGAGTTTGAGGGCTGTACTGCAAGTTACGGACTGAGTTTTTTCCCTATCGTGGGCCATAAATCAGGTCTATAATACTCTTGCAATATTAGGATGATGCCGGACCTTAACTGGTAATTAAACCAGCTGCCCTCTAGCGTATTGGAGCATTGGGTTCTCACCTTTCATGCCAGAAGATGTTTTTGATAACCAACTGATAAACTGGAAACTTATCAAATGAATTCAGTTTTATTTTGCAATTTAATTTAAAAAGGCTGAGTTTGGGCAAACTTAGCTGCTGTTCAGTTATTTCTGTTGATTCTGCAGCTAGCCTCTTCATCTTTATCTTTGTTGTATGACACCTAAAACAAAATTTAAAAAAATACATTACACTGCGATATATATGAGGTACTGTAAGACTAAGATCCAAATATTTATGTGCTCACAGTTTAATACATGCAGCTAATTAAGGCCTGACTGTAAGCTGGTTGAAATGTTAAAAGAGAAGACTTGATAATTGTGAAGGTGCTTGTATACTATTGATAAATATGTTACATAAATCTTGAGCTTACAGTAGACTAAATCAAGGTTTTCCTTCTTCTATAAGTGTATCAACAACTCTCGAATTGGAGGATATATATCACGGTTTTTAGCCAAATTTAGACATTAGAAATATTAAAAAAGACACTTAAAACATTAAAGGAACATTGAAATAATAGAGTAAACGCAAAAGAATATACGGATGGACAAAATTGAAGATCAACACGGATTGCCATACAGTCAGGCTGAAACACACAGGAGACATATCAAACTCATGCAGACTGTGGCTGCCTCGTTGGAGTTTTTGTCAAGAACTTTGACTGGGATCAGCGAGAACTGCTATATTTGTTTCGTTTGAACAAGTGTGGCGAGAGAAACGACTTGTTATTCGCAAATCAAATTGTTTAGGCATGCCCTCTGGGCAACCTAAATTGTCTCAACCTTGCTTTAGCCAGAATTCATTTCATGCCATGACTGTCAGTGACCCACTCGTGTATGATTCGTGATGACAAAGTTCATTCAAAAGCTTTTGTCTAAATAAAAGAAGTTACTTTGTATAATATAGGGTTATTTGAATTTGATTACTCACCAAATAATTTTGTATACAGCTAATCTGCCCTTTGAATTTTTCCCTGTTGAAACATCCACAGTAAGACTTTCTTTTAGCTCCAAATCTTCGTCAAGAATAACATGTTTCTCATTAATGACACTCACGCTGTTTTCTTCTAGTCACAGGACCGCAGAAAAAACCATTTTGATATAATTTTGGAAGTGAAATCTACTAATACGCACGAGCGATCAACCGTTAACGCTAAATTCAAAGATGGGCGCCAAAAGAGAATGACTAACGCAATCTTTGTCACGCTCAGTCACGAGGATAGTCACGTGAAAATTCGCGTGCTGTGATTGGTTCAGTTGATCAGTTGAGGAGAGAATGGAAACTGGAGAAGAAGGAGAGAGAGACTGGCAACAAGGTTGCCAGACCAGTCGCTTTCGATAGTAACTCTGCTTCCCTTTCCACGCTGTGTTGGTGGTCTTTTGAAAGATGGGTCTAGCTTCAAAAGGAAAAAACTACACAAACTTTTTACGAAGAAATCGAACGTACTTTAACTAGTTGATCTGTTCCCGACGGTTGTCAAGATAACAAAGGATCGTGAGGCACTTAAATCAAGTTCACTGCAAAGGTAAGGAACCAATTTTATAGGGATTTTCTGTTATGATAAGCTATAATTCTAAATAAATCAAACTAAGCAATGCATTGTGTGCTCTTTAAAAACCCCAAAAGCCGAAATTCACCTAAAAGGTTTCAGATCGACCTGAGAAAACGAGATAAATTCTGCAAAATAAGCTTAAGCTTGTTGTAAGTCGACCAAATCTATTTTGAGAGCCCACGTGTTTCAACACCCAGTCAGCACGATGCAGCAAGTAGAAATTTGCAATGCTTATCATTTTTTCCTTTGAATTATTTATAAGGATTAACATTATATGAGATCTATAGTCTTTTCAATACATCAAGATGTAGGTTTTTTTTATTTGTCATTTATTTATGTCAGTTATTTATTTGTTTCCCACTGACTCATAATCTTTTTTATTCTTTTGATTTTGTTGTGTCATGAATTAAAGTGACCGCGAGGACAAGGAAATACAAGAAACATATTGATGATCCCACTATACCCATACCAAAATCTACAAGATTTGACCACATAAATTGCTTAAAGCAGTCTTCCCAGGCCAGTTGATGTCATCTCCCTCTCTTGCATCACTTTTTCTTGGAGATCATTTCCAGCACCATGAACAGAACACCTCAGAGTTTTCGGCTCGCCTGAGTGAGATGGCTGTTGACAGAAATGTTGTGGATGACTTTGATGGACTATGGAGTCAACCTTTATGCAAGAATTGAAGCTTCACAGAAGCATTTGATGAAATTGAGTTGCCTATACACCGTACCTGAAAAGACTACAGAAATACCAATTGATGTAATACACACAACAACTCAGATTTGTCCACAGACAGTGATTCAGATAATGATGTTGAAGTTTCTAGTTCTGACTCCTCTGAAGAAATTGAGAACTCTGACACTGACGGCCATTCACTGGACTCCCCTGATGAAAGTGAAACTAATTGTTCACAAGAAAAGAACATTTTCTGCCAAAGAATATGCCTGTATGGCTATTCTGGCCTTAATTTCAAGACATTGTATGACAATGAGAGGCTGCTAAAGATATCCTTGTTTTAATGAAACTACGGGTAATTTGTCCAGAGAATGTCACAGTACAGTTTTGCAAATTTACAGCAAGTGTGTGGAAACTGTGAGCTTTTCATTTCTGACATCTGTGAGAGATGTCTTCCTCTTTTTCCTAAAGTCATAAAGGATCAAGTCAAAAATTGTTCAACAGTGGGCTGTGATGGGTATGTGTGTGAATCTACAATTATATTAAATATATACATGCATATATATACTTTTGGTTTTATTGAAATTGTAAATAATATATATACATTTATGCTGACAGGAATTTTTTGCCTAATCTATTTATCAGATCTGAGAGCATCCATTTTTCTATCAGTTAAACTCTGGGTGTTTGATTTAAGGGTCCATACGGGCACATATACACTAACAAATCAGGTTGGATCTAAAAAGCAATGTTATGAGTGCTATAGTTTTATGTTGAGTTGTCAGACTTAAACTGGAATTAATGTAGTAACATTTGTTTGGAAATAATTACCTTGGAGCTTGACAACAATAAAAAGGTATGGAACTCCAGGGAAATGATCCTGTTGATTTTTACTAATTCACAGAAACTGATTCATGCACTGAGTTCATCTTTAATTTTGACATTTTGGGAAATTTATAGAAATTTCAAACACAATATTTCATGTGTTTTAGCTGTTCCCAAAAATTCCCAGTCATACTTTTCACTATTCCCAAATATTCCCAGAAATTCCAAGGTCTTGGATTAAGCATAATTTGCATGGCTTGGAATAACTTGGAATTCCTAGGAATTCCCAATAATTCCCAGTCATCCTTCCACTATTCCCAAATATTCCCAGAAATTCCAAGGTCTTGGATAAAGCATAATTTGCATGTCTTGGAATAACTTGGAATTCCTAAGAATTCCTAGGAATTCCTAGGAATTCCCAGACTACTGGGAATTTATTTCGCAGGGGTAATGTGGGATGTTAGAAATTTTATTGGCAGTATGTGGGATAAAAATATTTTGGTGGTGACAGAATTTGCTCATTTTGACAGACGGAATGCAGGATAGTTTTAAAATAGATGGCGGAATGCAGGATAGTTACAAAATAGATGGCGGAATACGTGATGGAAATAAAATCACACATCATTACAGAGGTTACAAGGAGAACTGTGACTCTAAACAAGTGGCCGGGATTGAGATAAATATTGTGAATGAGGCGGGATAGTGGGATTGAGCCAAAAATAGTGACGCAATGCAGGATTGAAAAAACCTATGTTGGACCCTCCAAGAAGTTACATCATAAGGAATTAGTGCATTTGATTATCTAATCATCTGACCATTCAATGTTAACAATGACCTCTCCTTCACAGTTTTAGCTAGATGGCATCACAACTCTTCATGAAGTTTTTTCAACATATTTTAGAAAAAAATTCAAATTGTGTAGCTTTTACTTTTCTGATATACCTATATCAAGAGCTACATGGTGCTTCCAAACTTGAAGATTATGATACTGTAGTAAATGATTTTACATACAGTGTAAATTGCCATATACCTACTGGAATAAAATTTCTTCTTTGTGCTGGAGCAATTCAAAGATTTGTAGCCTCCAATTTCCTTGTAGACTTTGTATAATATTAAAGGAATTCCACTTTAATGCCTGAGGACTTCTTCCAAGAATGAAGGAAGTCAAATCCACAGTAACATTAAATTCAATACCTGTTCCTGATTAAGAACCCTGTTTTGATAATTTTACTTGCAAGGAAAGCTGAAACGTAGGAAAATGTTTGAAGCATTTGTAGCCAGTGCACTGCAAGCACTCCCGTTTTTTTTTTTTTTTTTTTATTATTATTATCATTTATTTCGGACGGGGTGGAGGGGGCAGGGGGGACCAGAACTTCCATATGAAAAGGACGGGGGTGCCCATAAGAGATACCAAGATCCTGTTTTGTGGGTGTGGCTTGAATTGTTTTTCAACCCTAAGTTGTGCCAACTAAGTTGTTATTCCCGCTGTGGACCTTTAGAGGCTTTAATTACACTCTAAGAGGTACCAAAATCCACTTTTTTAACCCCTAAAAGGTACGACGACCACCCCCGTCCTTTTTATAGGGGAGTCCCCCCCCCCCCTCCAGGATTCCGCATTCTGACCGTGTACAAATTGGAGCGAGAGCAAGAAAAAATAGCGGTGGTGAAACCCTGACCTCAATCCCAAGGGAGGCAAAGGAGAGAGAGCCTGGGATCAAGGTTAATGAAACTGGAGGAATTTCTGTTGAAAAAGCAGGCTTTGCGTTTTAGCGCGATAAGAAAACATTGTGAAAACGGATCTTTTCGAAAAAGATAAACATGTACTTTCCCTACTTGAGTTTTCCTCAAACACAAATCCAAAATGATTGGTGATTGTTGTGTATTCATATTTCCCTAGCGTAGTGTGTTCAAGGCCTTCAACACAAACGGGAAATGTACAGTCAAAATGGAAATCATAATATATTACATTCATGAAACATAATATATTACATTCATTTCATTTCAACCAAGTCGGAGAGGGCTTATATCGGGGTTGAGGGGGATGGGGGGGGGAGGGGCTGGTTATAATCAGAAGGAATATTTTGTTTACAAGCAGATGGGCCCATAACCGGGGGGGAGGGGGGGCTTATAAGCGGCGGTTTATGGTAGTCCAATGTCTTTGTAGGATATGATATTTTGTTTTCCAGTCTCGATTTCTATCAGTTCCTCGGCAATAACATTGGTTCATGTCGAAGAACGATTTGAAATTTACATTGTTTACCATTAGCAGCTGACATTCTTAATTCTCTTCTAAAGTAAGATTCTGATAAATATGATCTGTGTGGGAAAAAAGCCACTGTGCAACTCTAAATTTAGCCCGAAGAAAAAAAAAAATCAAAGTTGTCCTCTGCACGGTCTCTTTATTACACTTTATTTCTGTTTTGCTTATGTGTATTTTTACTGAACCAAACCCAACCCCCCAGCCCCTCCCCCTGGGCAGTCCGCAAACAACGATGGTGACATTGCCCCTCAAAATTGACTGGCACCGTGAAACATCTCAACATGAATGTTAAAGTTGAAAAATGGCTAATCTTTATCAGTTATTTACCCCCTCCTATCCCCGACTCCACGTTATGAGACAAAAGGAACGATGAAGGATCTCTTTTTGAAAATTCTTTATTATGATCCCATCAGCATACAGCTCAGCTCAGCAGAGCACCTTAATTTTTAGTTGCATTTTACAGATTCATTGTAAAAATGTTAATTATTTACTTTATCTAATTCCCCCATCACCTGTGAACCACAAAAGTGTTCATGCTGCTTGTTTTAAATCAAAAGGACTCAAAAACAAATGCTTGGGCTTCCTTTACTGGAATTGCATTCCAGGTCTCGTTCAATCTTTGCTGACTTGGCAGTAGTGGAACGACCAGCGACGATCCCTAGAAAAGGTGAATGTAATCTATTTCTTAAACGTTCTCGTCAGGAGCATATTAAAAAACAGTGTGTATTTAAGTGCTGAAAAGTAAACAGTGACCAAAAGAAAATAAACACATAGTGGCATTAGCTGACATTAATGATTGTAATAGCTAAGGGCTTGGTAAGCAAACAACCAGGGCAGTTCAGTAGTGAATTGATCTGCATCATCACATCGTCAGCAGAGGAAAGGAGGCCCATAGTGAAATAGCGTCGATAGATGACTATCATAAAACACCACTGGATATTATTAACTGTCAAAAATCTGGATTCAGACGGAAATCGCTGGTTTTAATACTGGTTAGCAAAATGCACGTGTTTGCCCATGAAGCTGAAACAAATTTAAAATTGTGATATACACGTATGTTTCTTGAAGTTGATTTGTAACAGACTGCTTAGCCTAGTCCGAAACTGAACAGATACTTACTGATAGTAATCAACATGGTAACTGTTAACTCCCACCAGGTATCTGTCATGCTCAACCGTGTAATCGAGATCTCCGTCCCATACGTTCTCATACCGGGTACTTAAACAGGTGTGTGCTTTGTAACCGTCCCTATGGCAACAGCGAAAACCAAACCTAAAAAGAGAAGATAAAACAGATAATCAATTTTCCATTATCTCTGCTCTTCGAATGGAATATTTGCACGAGCAAATTTACCTGCGATCACGGTGTGTTCCGCTGTACTCACTGGTGACTCCCGTGATGACGCCATTATGAGGGCATGTGAATCTCAGTGGTTGGTCAAAGTCATGCTCGTAATGGCCCGACCATGCGCATCTGCAGCTGGAACCAAGACAAAAACCAGAGGCACAATTGAAATAGTGGATACGGTCTTCTTTGCAGTTTCTGTGAATGCTTTTCCATTGGCTTAAGGAACGGCCTGTAAAAGTACCAAAATTACATGTTATCAGGTATGGCACTTGTCTCAATTCAGTTTTTATAACTGAATTAAACATTTCAGTAAATCATTAGTGAGGAATTTTGTCTTCAATCAATACTCGAGTTCATCGTCTATATGTTTCCGCTTACCGTGGTAGTTAATTGCCTCGGATCTGTCAATCAAGGTAGACCAAAAAACAAAGTTTTTTTTTTATTTTTTTTATTTTTTATTTTATTTTTTTATGCGAACGCACGCGAACGAAAAGAGCGAGTGTGAAAACGGTAAATTTGGCTGGGAGGGACACTAAACTTTACGTGGTTCTCTCGTCTCACATGCCCCATGTGTGATACACTCACTTCGCATGCGAGGATTTTCGGCACTGCGCGCGCGCCGAACGAAACGCGAAAAACGAGGGAGCTAAGGAGGAATGACTGGTGAATTTTATGAAGATGGTTCACTGCGTGGTTTGAGTGCCCCGAGATGCGACTGAAAGCTGGGAAGAGGCTAATTCACAACTTCACTTACCAGGTGGACAGGAAAACTTGAAAGTTTGATGCCAGTCGTTGTACCACTTGATTCCTGATGGAGAGCTACTGTCACAGGGCGGGGGACTGGCACGATGACGACGGCGTCTTCTACGGCGGCTACCACCCCACCATGGTTTTGCCTCAGAAACAGAAAACAGAAGCACTTCGGAGAGCATCAACAGGAGTAACAACTTAACCAACATCCTTCCAGTCATATGATCTAAAAAAAAAAACAAACAAAAAAAAACCAGAGCATCAAAAAAAAACAAAACAAAAAAAAAAAAAACATCAACTTTAAAGAAATTCGTTCGAAAATGTTTCTCGGTTCAATGAATCAGCTTGCCCTAATCTTGTGAGCAAAAATATTGCTGCCAAGTAGGTTTTCATTTTTTCTGACAAGATTGTGAATAAACTTACCGTATAAAAGTCTGATGGCTACTATGTGTAAAACGCCGAGAATTGAGTTCCCTTTACTTACAAATTGAACTTATCCGTGCTCTTGTATAACAGAAGTCAGTAAGAGTGAAATAAGTAGTTGATATATTTATGTTGAGACAGAATAGGTCCGTGCACCTGTTACTGATTCGTTTAACATGTTCCGAACAAGTTTGCGACCATTGTATAAATATTCATAAATTCGACACGACGTTTTAATTCATGGAGAGAGGCATTGCAAATAAGCTTACGCTCATCAGTTGTACATTACATTATTGTTTGCCGTGCGGACCGAGACAACAGTTTCATTTTTTTTATTCAGCTCATTTGCTAATGCATATTCCGTACCATAACTCTAAAGATTGCCCCCAAGATCTCAGACTTTTTACAGTTGCAAGGAATTAATTAGTATCCCCTGACACTAGGTAATCAGTCCTGTTAGACTGATTTGACAAAACAGTTTACTGCTATCACTTGCATAATTTTCGTTTTGCTTATAATAAACGCATTTTCTTATCATCTTCAAGCATTTTTGAAGTTTTCCGCTTTGCTTGACTCCTCCATTCTAACTAAATTGTCGAATTTCAACTTTAAAATTGCTATAATATCGTTTTCCCATTTAGGGAATTCAGGAACCCTCTTTGCAGTTATGAAAAAATTGACGGCGCTATACAGTAATAATCCGTTTGTTTATGTTCTGATATTTATCACTGCTCTTAATGGCGATGATTGGTACGTGAACAAAACATGACTATTGATTCCTGATCATCTAAACTTTCATGAATGGCATGAATAGAATTATTATTTTTTATTTTTTAAGCGAGATCATCAATATCAACTGTAAGGACATCAGTCAACGATCGATAACTTCAAAACATCATTTCTCTTATTGATTTGCGAGCCTCGGATGCTAAAGGTTTGCAGTAACATTTGAGGGAAAAAACCTCTATGAATTAGTTAGATACCTAGCTTGTTTTATATTATTTCCTTAAGATACATTCGATTACAAAAACTACATGATTTTGGCGCCGGGTCATTGTAGAACATTCAAGCAAGTGGTTGCTAACCACGACAAAGCAAAAATAAAAGGATATACTCGCTAAAACTGAGCTGTTCAAGTTCATGCAAGTTAGAATCTTAGAGAGTCTCTACTGGTAAGGGCAACAGATTCCGAGAAACTTATGATATTTGAGACTTGTAATCCTAGTTTGCCTCTCGGTCAGGAGGAACTTTCCACATTTTTTGTCAGTTCCTGCTATACTCCTTCCTACAACACTGCTCAACCGAACTGAAAAAATGAACTGATTTACAAATATGATTTTTTCTACTGAAAGCGAATGCTAAATTCATCTGTGCGTTTGAATTATCTGGCGGCAGTGGCAGAACCGCCACTTCGCTCCTCTGAAGGCTGATGAAACTCTAACAAAACTTCGCCAGCAAAAAAAGCGCCCGGTGCGAATTAATTTTGCACAATTTGTACGGAAGGAAGAGTTTGAGCTAAGTAGCTGTAGAAAACTAAGGAAAACCCGAGAAAGTTAAAACGGCGACGAGTATCGCCCAAGTATATGTATCAATTTTTATTTTCTGAAACTTCAATGTTCATGACTCATCGCCTTCTAAATAAAAATTGAAAAGCCTACCGGCCTGAACATTTCTCTCAAGACTAACCGACTGGTACATTCACCGGCTTGCATTTTACCGAAACATAGTTAGTAGAGTAGAACTATGACCGAAACGTTACGTGAACTGTCAGACTCGCGAGCTAATATTTATAGCAAACCTCTTTATCGGCGACCAAAGAAATCTAGAATTTTAGTCACTTTCAGTGGGTGCCAGTGATTAAAGAAGCTGGGTTATCAAGTCGTATAAACAGTATAATAGAGCGGCGCTGACTAGATACCGGGAAAATTAGCGGCTCGATCTTTTGAAAACATAATATGATTTGAATGACTGAATCTCTTGTCTGAATACCTGTCTGACTTTATCGCCAACCTGAAAGAAATCTAGAATTTTAGTCTCTTTCAGTGGGTGCCAGTGATTATAGAAGCTGGGTTATCAAGTCGTATAAACAGTATAATAGAGCGGCGCTGACTAGATACCGGGGAAATTAGCGGCTCTTTTGAAAACATAATATGATCTGAATGACTGAATCTCTTGTCTGAACTAACCTTCAATTTGGACTTCAAAACTCGTCCCACCAGGCGGCAACTTAATTTCTTTTACCAAAAGTTTATTTGGCCCATAAGCATCCACATTTCTACCGTCATAAAGCTGATGATCATTCATGACCGAAAACAAGAAAAAACTAACGTTTGACTGACCCTCGGGCGTTTGACATACGTTTATCAGGGGCACCCAACGACCGTTTTCTCTCTAATGCTGTTAGATGCTGTTTTAGGCTATCTGGAGTACTTTTAAAGCTCTGTAGGTTAATTTTAGGTTGCACTAAAAAATTTTTATCTGTTCGGATATTCTAGGGGAACCTGAGTATTCTCGAATTTATTAGGGCTTTTTTGTCCATTTCCCGAAAACCTTAGGTCTTATCGCCTTTCCGAAAATGATAGCTGACCTTTTTTCGGTACTCAAAACGACATTTTCAACAGTCCGAAAACAACAGACATTAAATTTCTCATATTACGAAAGTTCGAGGTGCCAATTCTCTCAAGAAAATCAGAGGGGATTAAAGGCCTTCCGAACAGATAATTTACCGAAACGATCCGTTGGGTGCCCCTGGTTTATGCCATAAACGTGCGTTCAGCGCAGATTAAATCAGTGTTTTGTCTAGATCTATACCACAGACATTTTGCTTTCACTTTAGTCTGATGGAGCAATCAGAATAAATGCCCTGTTTTTCGTGACGCAAGTTTAGTTTCATTTTTTTTGTTCCAAAAATTAAATTCATTATTTCTTCAGTCTTCCTGATATTGTTTACGACTTTTCTCAAGCATCATTCGTCATGTTTATTGTGGGTTCAAACGGTTCATTTGGCTCAATAAGTTTTAGTAGGCAACACTTTTGTCTCGAATCAGTCAATTAGAATTTAAATTAAAATTAAACAACTGCTGTATAATGAAAGAGGTCTCGCCTCAAACCAACAGTTAATAGTCCTAAAAGAACACAGTCAGACAGGTATAAACCGTTTTAAACAAATTAGTTTATAAAATTGTTTTCGCTCGAGTAATAATAGGGGCTAATAGGGATCGAGTTGAATCGGTGCGCGAGAACGACAACACTCGCGTGGCGGTTGCTTGAGGCACTTCGCCACGTATGACTTACCGCTTCAATTGGCCGTCCCCCCCCCCCCCCACCCCCCTGTATAATCACATCAGTTGGTCCAGCTTGAGGTTAATATAAAGCCGCTGGTACGTTCGCAGTCTAGACCACGACTGAAATATGACAGTACAGTCAACAATTTTATAAATTAGTAAGCAGTCAGATGAGCTTTTATTCGTGCAAGGCACAGTTATGTTTTAAATTTGAATATATAACAAAAAATATTTTTATCGATTGAGCCTTATAGGAACTCAAAGTATGGGAAAACGAAAACTACTGTAAGAGCGCGAGTCTTACGCGAGTTTTGTTTTTTGACTAGTGAAGATGTAAATCCAAATTACCCTAAGGTGGTCAATAAAAAATCGAAACAAGTAATAAGAGCTAAGTTTTTTTTTCTCATTAAAGGAACTGTGTTTTGGCTGTTTCATTGATCTAAAACTGCCACTTTGAATGAAACTCACTCTCAAAACACACTGTGACAAATAAAATGATAGTACCTTGGTTAATATTGCCAAATGCTAGTCGTAAATTTTACGGCAGCCCCGGAAGTTAAAAGTTAATCGCAAGTAATTTGCATATCCTTTCAACGACGCTCAGCTGGAGACTGTTCATGCATTTAAAAGTTTTCTTTCAATTAGTACTAAGCTAGAGTGACTCTACAATAAACCAGTGCTACAATAGTAAAATAAATTGAAGACGGTCATTTCTGAATGAAGAAATTTCGCGAACGCCTCGCCAAAAGCGAGACGGTGTTTCCCAACTAGTACGATCCGAAAATACGCGAACTTGAGCACAGAACGCGGCGTGGCCCCAAAATGTCAATTAATTTGAAAAATTAGCAAAAAGTAACTTGCGACCAGGCCTTTTTTCTTTAAAAACTTATAGCTCTCTCTTTTTGTTCTGTTTAGAACCCCAAAATAGCGACAAACCAAATTCCGCGAAAGGCCCGGGACACGGGCGCGCTCTTTCGTCAACCTCGTCTCCATGCTACCTTCCATCCCATGAGGCCGCAGGTGTCGTGTGGGTTTCGTCGTCCATGTTGAAAATCCATGTGTTTAGTTTTTGCGAAATAGCGAAGTTTTGAGGCTTTTAGACTATTATGGCAGCAGTTGATGGAGGTGGATTCAATTTGGAAGATGATATTGGTGCTAAAATAAGTGGATATCGTAAGGAATATGATAACGACCGCGATGGTAGAGACGAATACGGTAAGTGTGATCGATAAGTTTGTTGGGTGCCACTTAATACATGTAGGCAGCTTGCCTCAATGATTGAAAGCTTCCTGGTGAAAGAAAACAAATAAAGCTTACGAAGCTTAAGTTTACAAGCTATTTATGATTCTTCTAGGCCAGTAAGGCTTTGTGCATTTAGGGGGTACGAACATTATATTCTGTTTGCTTTTCAATAATGGATTTTAATCAAACTTTTAAGGTTATTTTACTGTATTTTTCATACGTTATATCAAAAGCGTGTATGATTTCACACTACATGTATGTAAGCTTTAAAGCAACTTCAGAATACCCATACGTTCGAAAGGTACATTAATCTAAGGGTGCATTCCTTTGGGATGATCTCAATCAGGATCACTGATCCAAGATCACTTCGATAATGGTACAGCAAAGGCACCAATGAATCCATGTGGATTCATCCCTTCCTTTGATTTACCATGACTGAGTTATCCTGGATCAATGATCCTGCTCCTGATCCAGATCACACCAAAGGAATGCACCCTAAAATTTGTGGTCAGTGGTCCACAGTCTTTTAATTTGTGACTACTGTATGAAATAAACTGAATGTTTTTCTAAAATGCTACTAATAATAATTAATGTAGGTTTGTAATTTATTTTCCAAGGACCACCAGTTTATTAGCCCTTGGCTATTAAGTGTTAACCCTCCTTAAATAAAGTCTTATTTTATTATTACTGATAATACTGGACTGAACTGCAAGTTTTCCATAAACTGTAAAATAATGTGCAATATGAGCAAAGGTTTGATCTGAAGTGCTACCATGGTCTGTAGTCCCGCACATTGTAGTCTGTGACTGTGAAATAAACTAAGTGTCAAACTTGACACTTGACATGTCATGACAAACTTTAGTTCAAAATCAAGGCATCTATGTACTGCTTTCTGGACTATTCAACAATCTTAATGCAATGCATCTGGTAGAAAATTAAGATGAGGAACAAGTACTTATGCAACTGAATTAAGTGTAGACAAGTAACCTAGAGTTTAAACTAGACAAACAAAGTACATGTATTAGTGAGTTTGACTTGACTATATACTCCACATTATTATTCCACTATTATGCCATTTTACCATGTTTTGTGAAGGGAGTGCACAAATGTGACCCCATGTTGCACTGTATTGTAATTTGCACACGCCTTATACAACTGGTATGATTTTCGTATGATGCAAGATGTACATGTATTTCAAAAACTAAAAACTAAAAGCTAAAATACTGTACTAGAACATGACATTATAATGGAATAAGAAATCCCTTCTTAGATGGTTAAGCATGTACATGTAATATGTATTTTGCTCATTCCTTGTATTTTTCCTAGCCCCTCAGGGCTCTCAAAAACTACTACGCAACTCGCAAAGTAGCCGCCTATATTATTTAAACCATTGAAGGTCTTATACAGAAATAAAATATTGAAACCTTAAACTGAATATTTGTCAAGGTCACTATAATAGCACATCTTGTGACTGTGTATTCATTTTTTCTGTGTTGGTAGGTGGTGGTAATGACAGATCAAGAGACCGAGGTCGTGATAGAAGGCGGCGATCAAGATCAAGATCAAGGTCAAGGAGTCCAAACAGAGATCGTAGAAACTTTGGTGGTGGGAGAGATCGATTTAGGGGGGGAAACAGGTGAGGACTTAAGTCTATCTCATTTCATACAGCTATTAATTATTACATTTGCATGTATATAAACTTACATTGTACACTTACTCTAGGTTGAACTATTTAACAATTACATGTAGATTATGAGCTCGAGATTTCTATGAGGTGATATTTGATGAGGCCCGAAGGCTGAATCAAGTATCGCCTCATAGAAATCAAGAGCGAATTATCTAATTGTTTTAGTAGAATTCTTACTAAAATTTACTTCAAATAATGGTTTCCAATTATTTCTTGACATGTTATTAAACTTTGCACCTAAAAAAGATCGCTTGGATTGAATTGTCCAGGGCTCGAAATTGCGACTCACTGGTCGCCAATGCGACCAAAAATTGAGCACTGGCAACTAAATTTTCAAATCTGGTCGCCAGCTGGCGACTCGCGTTTTGTCCGATAACTAAAGAAAACCATGATACAACTTTTGGTTTTAAATCTTTATATAAGGAAATCAACTGGATATGGTAGCTAGTATACAACTCACCTCTCCTTCCCCAGTAAAATAATGTCTGAGTATTACAAGATAATTGGAAAAATTGAGTGTATTTTAACACGTCAATACTGCGTTCACGGCGCACCATATTGTTTCAGCGGCTTGTTCCAAAACTGGGATCTTAGGTGCACTTCAACACCATGTGCTTTTCATCTGCCGCGAAAATGGCGGCAGATACCAATCAGTTGAAGGAATTACGTGAGTTTTAACGTGTGGGGAATGAAGATTCAGCCAAAAGGTTAATCCAAACTTTGAATCCTTCATCGGCATTTTGAAGAAGTAGCAAAGGGAAAATACGCAAGGACCCGTGTTTGTCTCACAATGAAAACCATGGACTTAAAATGTTTTATGCTTTGCTTCATTTAAAATGACTATATCAAGACAACCATCACCTTTGGACCAGAGACATATCACCTGAGAATATAGATAGATAAATCGTTTATTAAACTCACAACTTGTAGCTATAAGCTGAATTACTTGTGTTATATACTACATGTTTAAAAAATTCAAACTATAAAAATTCCTAACTATACATAAAAAAATTATATAATAATAAAATACATCAAACTAGTATAAAATTCTATTTACAATTGTTGTTTATTTGCATAGTGCATTATGAAAGTATTTCTAAACCTCTTTGTTTTTACATTCGGGATTGAAAACCTATGCCTAGTCCTGAAATTATATCTCTCACTGTCATTGCACGCGGGCAGCAAGCCAGCTAGTTTGTGCTGGTCATTACTCTCTACAATTTGTTTAAACAGAATGCTACATAATTCCTCACATCTATGAAAGAGTGTTTTTAAGCCCGCATCTTCCAGGGCCTTGCAATACAAAACCTCTGGGAATAGGATTCTTAAGACTCTTTTCTGAACCCTCTCTATTTGGTCAGACAAATAAGCTGGCAAGCTAGAGTGGAAAGCCTGGCATGCATATTCTAGAACGGAATGTATGCATGCACAATAAAATTGAATTAGAGACTTGCGGTCTATGCCAGCGCGCTTGAGTTGTTTGAGCAAGTAAATTCGTCGAGATGCTTTCGTAGTAATATTATTGACATGATCGTTCCATTTAAGGTCATTCCTTACAGTGATGCCTAATATCTTAGCTGATTTCACAATTTCAAAAGCATTACCATTAGACTCAAGAGAAACAGTGTCCAAGTTACTTTCCCTTCGAAAGTCTATTTTGAGTTCCTTGCACTTAAGTGAGTTCAGTTTGAATCTATTGTCGTTAGACCATCGAAGGACATCATGTACTGTATCTTGGAGCATTGAAGCACCAAACTTGGGGACAATTTCTGAGACCGTGGTGTCATCTGCGAATTTCCAATGGAAGAGAGGGTGTTGCTCATTGTGAGGTTGTTGATCATAACCAAAAAGAGCCATGGGCCAATCCGGGTTCTCTGAGGAATTCTGGCCGGGACTGGTTTGAAATCTGAGAAGCAATCCGAATTTAGCTTGACATGTTGGTATCTGTTTCGTAAAAAGTCCGACACCCAGTTGACAATGGTGGGTTTTACTCCTAGGCTATAGAGCTTGGCGATCAGTAAATTGTGGTCTACAAGATCAAAGGCTTTCTTGTAGTCCAGGAGTGCTGCTCTAACATGGGCGCCAGTCCCGTCTGTGGCTTCGAACCAGTGATGCAGCATGGAGAACAATGGTAGCTTTAAAACTAAGTGTTACTCGTGTTGTTTCTAATTGCAATTGTTTTTGCTCTTCAATTGTGACTTTTCTTGCATACAAAGTAACGTATAAAACTGTGTTCTTGTGTAAGTTATATATAAAATAAGTTGGCGACCAAACTTTATGATCTGGCGACCCAAATTTTTCCGTTAGTCGCCGGCTGGCTCCTGAACGAAAAAGTTAATTTCAAGCCCTGTTGGCATCTAAAGGTTAAGTTGTGTGTGCGCGCGCATCAGTTTTTCAATAATTTCAACTTTTTTGAAAGTCAAGAAACCGTAAATGTCCTTTCTTTAGACTTCTCAGGAATTGAATTATCCATTTGCATCAAAATTTTCCTCCAAAACTTTGGAAAAACGTAAAAAACATTGCCATTTCCTAGACGACCTCCAGCCACTGCACACTAATGGCTGATAGTGTTCAATGCCTCAGCCAATCAGATTAAAGCATTTGCATTAGTATACTAGTAGAATTCTACTAAAAACAGTTAGAGAACCTAGACTATGGTTGCCTTTTTTTACAGCCACGTTTTCGGGAATTAGAGTAAGAACTTGTAATCTTTCTACAGTAACTTGTCATTAAGATTGTCTCTCTAATGCATTCAGTTCTTGCTAACATTATACATGTACCTTCAGTTATCAGAGATAAGATATTATTACCAAAGTGAGTTAACTTAGCCCTGTAGGTTGAGAAAGAATCTTGCCATGCCTTTCACATTTATAAAATCTTTATTTCTACTTTTAGGTCTCCCTCTCCCCCAAAAAGAAGGAGAAAGAGGTATGAATTATTGCAACATACATGTATATTATCCAAATTTCTCTCTCCAGGCCTATGCATTGTTAATTGAGTTTTGTTGTTTTCGGTAGGTACAGTTCTATGTATGTATGTATGTATGTATGTATGTATGTATGTATGTATGTATGTATGTATGTATGCATGTATGTATGTATGCATGTATGTATGTATGCATGTATGTATGTATGCATGTATGTATGCATGCATGTATGTATGCATGCATGTATGTATGCATGTATGTATGTATGCATGTATGTATGTATGCATGCATGCATGCATGCATGCATGCATGCATGTATGTATGTATGTATGTATGTATGTATGTATGTATTTTTTTTTTAATGTACCTTGAATGTTTCTTGTTATAGGGAAAGTTTGTGGGATAGGCCTCCTATTGGTTATGAGACTTTGACACCAATGCAATACAAAGCTATGAGAGGTGCAGTACATTCATGTTAATCATCAAAACTTTCATGATTTATATTATTGTAACTTACTGGCATTGCCATTCAGCACTGCGGACTATTGTTGCCATGCACATTGTAACAACATTGCATTTCCCTTTTGAGTTTCTATATTCATGTTTGTTTGTCATCAATCATTGACTACAGCTGCAGGGCAGATACCAGTCAATGCAGGAGGCCCAGTCCCTGGGGGAACAGTGAGCAGTTTACCGCAAGGCAGTCAGATGACACGTCAGGCTCGTCGATTGTATGTTGGAAATATTCCGTTTGGCATTACTGAGGTGGGTCAATCTGCACTGGCAGGCTTTTAGCCTAGATTTATTTTAACAGCAGGTTTCTTACAGATTGTCCTCATGAAATGTGCGTGCTATTTCTGTCAAAAGAGTAATACACTTCTATATCTTTGTGCAGGGCCTGAGACTAGTGGCCCATTTCTGATGTTTACCACGTTCATAAAAGATGTAACTCCAGAAATTTTCAACCCACGTGGCTTGAGAACGGTATCTGTGAATATATACGCTGCAAATTTTTCAGTTTTCAGTCGAAAACATATCGTTCATGACTTCCACGTTGTCCAGACCTGTACGCTGAAATTGCTTCTTTTGCTGATCGATCCCGGCGGCTTCTTTCGCCAAGCGAACGCCGCAATTATAAATGAAGTCATTAACTTCACTTCAGTAGAAAGGTCCTGTATACATGAAAGAAAGGTTAGCAGTGTCATGTTTAAAAGCAAACACGGACCGTTCGGGACCGTTCTTGACCTTCGAGCGGTTCACAATTTTGATAACCGTGTTTCGATCGCTGATCGACGCGCGCTACTAACTTTGCAGTTAAGCGAGTTCTGTGACACAGCTTATCTCGCAGCATTTGCTATTAAAAACTCCTATAAAACCATTTCGTTTTTGAAACGCTTCTCTTTGTTTGTAGGGTTCTCCGAAAGCCTTTTATCGATCGATGTACATGCAGGCGAGTTCAGCATCAACACAATTAATTTGACCGAAAAATCGCAATCTTTCCATCACTCGCTCAACAGACTTTGACTTTCTTGGCAAGCACGTTTAATAAGGAAATTAAGACCAACATAACTTTCAGTACTCAAACTGACGTCTTCTGCGTTCCATTTCACGTTCCAATTCTTTGGACACTTCTGCCACACGTGCGTTTGTTATTTTAGTAAAGGACGCGTGCATTAAGTCACGTTTTCGATTTGTTATGTAATCAAAAATTCACTTTCTTTCTCGCTGTCAGACGAAACATGTTCAGATTTACCGAAGTTCTCTTTCCGGTGGTTAATATTTCAATTTTAATGATTGTTTACATTCAATTTTATTGATGAAAATAACGGTTTTACGATTCAAAAGCGAGTTCAAAGGACACGCACACTTACGCAAATTCACTGCGTTACGGACTGGAAATAATCCGGAAACTATTGACACTTTACTCATCGATTACTCAAGCACTTTCATCAACGTCTTGATTTGAGAATAAAACACAATGTTTCCATTCAGTTTCTTCATTTGCGATGATAGTATTGGGTCTTGCGAAGCAAGTTTCCACTTAAAAGCTGTCGTTCATATTTACGCAAAGTCAACACGCTGCAATGAAATAATTAAAGTGACCGCCGAACACGAGTTTTGGCGAACGTCTTTGACGTTCGTTTTTCATCACTTTCATTTAAGTTTTTCGCTTGTAAGTTAAAGTTGGCTCCCTTGAAGCGGCGTGTGAAACAAGAGCCCGCAAAACCAGATGCTCTCGCGGGGTAAACTTCACCGCATCGCGAGAAATTAATTGTTTTCTCGCAAGCTAACTGCTTGTAATTTATTCCAAAATTTACGCTTCAATGGTTCTCGCGAGACGAGACTCTCGTCTCGCGAGAAACGAGACGAGAGGTGGTAAGTTACTTTTGAGCGGTACTGTAAGATGTCATGGCTGGATGCATGTTGTTTGTCTTAATTTTTTCCTCTGCCTCCCATGTGTTTCAAGATGTTTATTTAAAGCAAATATTAACTTGTGAATGTGGATTTTCTCAGTATATATTTTTCCCAATTGCAGAATCTTATGATAGAGTTCTTTAATGCCAAAATGCAAGAGGCAAAGTTAAACACAGCCCCTGGTAATCCTGTCATTGCTGCACAGATCAACTTGGAGCAGAACTTTGCCTTTATTGAGGTATGTATACAGAGAAGGTTCATGTTGTAAGCACAATGTTTACGGAAAACTGCAAACGACAAAATGAAACTTTTGCCACCTCTCTTCAGCTCTTTGTACAGCACAGCTAAATTATTTGTATTTGTGGGGAGTTGTTGGAGATGTTTTTCTATTTCTGTGTAATCTATTTAAGGATTAGAAGAAAGAAACTGAAAATCAACTTGGTAGATTTTGCTGTTTGCTGTGAACTCAAAATTGTGTTCATATACATTGTATATCATCAACTACACGTAAGTGTTCATGTATTCTAATGCTAATTGCTTCCTTTTTTATACTGTGTGATGTTTCATCTACTATGTTTAGGAGGCCATAAAGTTCAGTACTTTTCACTAGGAGCCAGGGGTTCCAAATTACTGTGGGTGTACAGCCTTTTCTGCCTTATATACATGTACTGTATGACTCATTTTGATCTTCTCGTTTTTGCTTTCAGCTTCGTTCAGTTGAAGAGACTACTCAGGCTATGGCTTTTGATGGGATCATCCTAGAGGTACAATTTAACAGCTTTGTCATGTACATTTCTCTATAGTTATGTGTAGTAATCCGTGTGACAGTATACAGTGTACAGTCAGAATACAATTTCCTGCTTATTGTGTGTTTTGGAAGCTAAAACCCAAGTACATGTACTCAAGAAACAATGTGGGCTTGACAGTAAACCTGGTGTCAGAGCTTGAAACAAAATATCGAAAATTGCTTAATTTAGTGGCATGGTAAAATATAACTTTTTGTACATTTGCTACAGGTTAAATATACATAATTGTTAATATGTATCCATTATAAATGCAGAAAAGGTTCTTGTTTGCTTGCTACTGATGGAGCTGGCAGACAAATCTGAGCTCTCATTACTTGTACGATAGTAGTGTACAGCAAGAGATCTGTGAAGCTTTGCTCTGAGTATAAACAAAAATTGTAAATGTAGTTGTACATGTAATACAGTTTTGAAAGCTTCATCAACCTGCAAGGCTGCTGCCTAACGGGCGCCCGGTCGCCTGAGGCACCTAAGTTACGAGTGCGGGCGACTAAAGTTTTGTTCAAGGAGCCCGAGTGGACGCCTAAACATAGAGTTTACATTCCCATGTAATCTGTCCGCTGACTTCAATCTTCTCATGAAATCGGTCAAAAAATCATTCACACAATAAATCACACGAAAAACAACAGCTACTTTGGTCCTGTTTTGCTTTTATCACGAGAAATCTGGGCAAAAACACGGCAACAAAGTCTCTCTCCGCTCACAAAACAGTCGAAAACAGCCATATCTGAAAATCGCCCTATAATGCATTGCAACCTCAGTATTGAATAAATGTACATTATGTATGCCAATGGATTGTGTCTCTGTTGATGCCTTACTGATTCCAAGTTGCAAAATAACTACTTTGATAACAAATATTTTTGGAATTGGAGTGATGATCCTGCTGACATTATATTTACAGTTGAAAAAAGATAAATGTGTCTAAATATTTGTCCGATACTTAAGAAAACTTCACTTAGATGTACTGAATGAATTTCTTTAGGTTCTGAAAGGATAATTCGAGTAACTAGCCAGCAGAAAGAACACATCATTGCAATTCTCTTTGCATACTAGGGTTCTATATTTTAAATTATCAAATGAATTGTCACAACTCCACCCAATATACAAGAATTTATTTTCTCCAAAGAAGTGGCCAATATTGCTGTAATGCTGCCTCAAAATCACCTTCAGTTTATACTAATGTCCCAAGCCTGGGGAAGGAATGCACATTTCAGTGAGGCCAAATTCAACTCCCCCGCCCCCCCAATGCCTCTTTCATTTTTATTTGTTTTCATGTGCAGCTTGCATTTCATGATTTGTACAACATACATGTATTTTGTCTTTTTAAAATAGAATTGCAAAACTCAAAAACAAAAGCAGTAATATAAATTTTTATTAAAAAATGCTGCAGCACTTGTATGGTTACACCAATTATTGAGTTTGACCATAAATAGTATTCTTTCTCAGTCATGACCTGATCACTTTGCTGAATGCTTTATTTATAAAATTTGATTGATATTAGACCATATTAGTGTCTCATGGAAGATCTCTGCCCCAGGACCCCTCCCCAAAATTTCTACAAGGAGCCCCCCCATCTTCCTCAAACTCCCCAACCCCTCCCCCCCCCCCCCCCCCCCCCTGGACTGACCACAGAGAATTTTATCTGGGCTCCTAAAAAGGTGGCTTGGGCTCCTAACTTTTGGTGGAGGGAGCCCAAAGGGCTCCTTAAAAATTTCCTTATGCAACAGCCTTGACCTGTCCTGCAGGAGTCACGATAACAGCATTTTTATGCATCAGAATCAGTCCTTTTTGAGTCAGAAATCTGATCAATGTTCTTGACTTGTTTTGTGGGTGTGGATAGAGGGTTTATTCGAAATGTCTGTCCAGCATCTCATGTATGTATGTGACAGTTTTTTTTGTATGTGATACATGTTAGGGCCAGTCATTGAAAATCAGGAGACCTAAGGACTACCAACCCATCCCAGGAATGTCAGGTACATTGTAATTCCCTTATGATGAGATGCAGGTTCTTTTTGCATTTTAAGCATAAGAATACTTGGGATATTGTCTGCACTGGTACACCTGTATGCCAGTTTGAGTGTCTCTCTGAGATGAAATGCCTGAACAAGTATAGTGACCTTCCCTGTCAATTACTACTTGTTTTCTGTCTAAGGCTGAAGGTGATTCTTCTTTTGCAGAAACGGCCACTATTCATGTCCCAGGTGTTGTATCAACTGTTGTCCCAGATTCTCCTCACAAGATTTTCATTGGAGGATTGCCGAACTACCTTAGTGAAGATCAGGTAATGAGTTTAGGGGTAAAGTGAAAGGGATATCATGGAACTTTGGTAGGCTGACAATGGTAACTTCAAAATACAGTTGCGAATATACTGTACCTTGATATGATTTTGCTTCATTGCCAACATTCGCAATATGGTCACAAGTCTTTGAGAGTGAGAATGGAAATAATCAACCAAACTCACCAAAATGGAATGTTACATACATGTACATGTAACTATGACTTGCAAATTGTAAGAAGTGTTGCATTTCCAGAAAGTAAATATGTGTTGGAATCAATTAGCAAATGTCTAAAAATTTGTAAGAAATAACCAGCAAAACATGAAGTGAAAATAATTGTGTATTTCAATTTAAAGCACGCTGCTGTCTGTCATGTAGAGAATGTTCATGTCCAGATTTTTCCACAGCTTTAAGGTCCAAGGACAGTTCATGATCTGAGAGGCACACTTTTCTTTTGTTACAGGAATGTCAGTTGCATCCAGACTAATACCAAAAATCTATTTTTGTTCTTTCAGCGATTGCTTTTCAGCCATTCTCTTTTTTTAGATCAGCATACCATCTTTGGCTGTGAAAGGCATCGCTCTCGGCATCTTTTTCTTTTTCAGCTTTTCTTTTTAGGAAATCAACATGTAATGTCCATTAGACTAGATTGCAACTTTGGACTATATGAACTATTTTAATCCCTAATTTCTTTTTACCCAGAAGAATATTAGTCAAGATCTGTGAAAAACATTACATGTAGCTATATCATTTTTTGGACATGTGAAAGCAGCAGAAAATGAAAATGTAAATGTAAATGCTGTGGGAACTCAAGCCCCTAGGCTGGTGTTTCCACAGCTTTTTTTGAGCTCTCCCAAACTTTCAAAAGTGTTTCTATAATTCAGTAGAAACACAGAAAACACGTTTTTGATTTGTTTTAGAAAATACCATGACAAAAGAAGAGAAAATAACTTGTTTACTTTGATCTTCAAAATGTAAATTCTCTTTGCCCGCACCATCATTATGTCAACAGCTTGTGCTAGGTCTGTGTTTCTATCGTGTTAGAGAAACACTAATTTTAACCAATCAGTGTGCACATGTATATTTTATATGGGCTTTTTTGTACTGTTGTTTAACAAGAGCCTATGTGGAAAATAAGCATTGTTTTTGTTGTCCCTTTTTTGAGCATACAATATTGAAAAATGAAGCAATACTTAACTCTATCCCCAAATTGATCCTTTGGTGTTGTGTGTCAAGTGTTTTCAATGTGCAAAACTTGATACTGCCTAGTAATCAGTAGTGATTAAAGCAACACTGACATGTCTCAATTTTATTTCCCCTTCATTTGATCCCTAGCTTAGGGGGGACTAAAATGGTCATCAAATCTGGCTAAAGGCAAGTTCCTCTACATCGAGTGTGTGGAATAAGGGCTTGGTCAAGAGTGGTGTATGCACGCTGACTTGATTTAAAAACTTCCATTGGCAGGCACGAGTCACCTACACTGAGTAATGTTTCTCATAGGGGCATAAAAAAATTATATAGATGTATCATCCAATCCAAGGCCTGTAATCACTATTGGATGCTATCAAAGGTGCCTCGGGTCCTCCTTCAAGTGGCTTTGATTTTGTGGGTTGGTTGGCTAAAGTGCATGAGTTGAAATTCTGAACTTTCGTCTAAAAAAAAAAAAACTCAGTCAAAAAACAGCAAATTTGAATGTGTTCCTGTTAGTTCCCTATTTGCTGTTAGGAATCTCCCTGGTTGCTTAAAGGTGTTCATCTTCTTGTCATGGAAATATATAAAGGATGGACAATGTTGCAGAGAAAATAACTGAATGCCTGAACTTATTTAGTCCAGTAGCCTCATAACTTCAAAGCCATTTTTATTTGCTGACTCTTAAGCTGTTGTGTTTATCTTTGCACACCTCAATTTGATCAGCTTGCTTCTTGGACAATTATCGCTACCCTGAGGAGATGTCTTGCTCCCAAAACCTTGAAGACTGATATTATGTTGGGGTGTGCACATGCATAAATACTGTCTTGTTGCCAAGGTAACTGGCTACTGGGTTTATCATTTGACAGAACAGAATGACAACTTGTTATTGTTGTTGTTCTGGCCTGTGCCCATTCAAGTAGCCTTGGCTTCGAGCTCTTGTGTGTGTTTAAAATGTCTGTATTGTGTTCAGGATTCAACTCACTGTAATGTGGGTGCTTGTTTTTCATTTTCAGGTCAAGGAGCTTTTGGCATCATTTGGGGAGCTCAAGGCCTTCAATTTAGTGAAAGACAGTGCTACTGGCCTCTCAAAGGGTTACGCCTTCTGCGAATATGTGGACCTCACAATTACAGATGTTGTAAGTTACATTGTAATGACGCATCCAAACAGTTGCTTTGATTACAGATACCTTATGTGGTGGTCTAATGGCTTAAGTGCAATGCATACCAACCAATGTGTAAATGTTCATGATAACATTCCACCATAGTATCCAATACTTGTAAATGATTATTGCAATGCATTGTTTCTCCACTTGTTTCTACCTTGATTCTTCAACAAGGGTATTCAAGATTCAGTTTACCAGTGCACATTTTGTTGCTCTACCTTTTCTCAGCTGGAAACCTGTGAAATCAGGGTGCTACTTTGTACCCATTGGTCACATTTTCAAGATTGAATTTCCCTACTGTACATCTGCACAACAGAACATGTGTACATGGGTCTTTAGAACACTTGAGAGACTGCATCTTGACCTAGTGCTACTGTATACTTGTATTGCTTGAGGTAGCACGCAGACCATGCTGATGCACATGAAGTTTTAACTTGGAAAATAGCATAGCTATGTTTCAAGTTGTAGGTGTGGGTGGAAATTTCACTCCTTTGCTCCTTCACTTCCTGTTGGACATTTTGTACATCTGCTGACCAGTGCATAATATAAGGCTTTCATGGTTGCTTGGGCCCTGAGCTGTACTGAAGTCCAAGTTATTCAAGATGTTGAAGTTGTCTTATTTCTTCCAATGCAGGCAATCACAGGACTCAATGGAATGCAGCTTGGTGAGAAGAAGTTAATAGTTCAGCGAGCAAGTGTTGGAGCTAAGACAAATATGAATAATGTAAGTAACAATGTCTTGCTGTTCTTGGCTGAATTTCACTTGTTTCGACGTAACTTTACTCAGTCTCTGTAAAGCAGGCCCCTTGCTTGAGTGGACAGCTAGAGCTGCTGCTTAGGATGTCTGCGTCAGAGCGAGTTTTCAATTCTCCCGCAAGTACAGCTGTAGTAGCCTGAATTGCAAACAAACTCAAAGACCTCTTAAGTTTACCTGGATACAGGGTGGACGGGAGTCAATACCTCAGTCTCCCCACATACAGTACCCAATGTAGGTTAACCTGCCTGCTACAGTTGCAGTGGTACAAGCTTCATGATCTGGAATGATCTTTTTTTTCTTGCAGCCGGATGCAATGAACATGATCCCAGCCCAGATGCAGATTCCTGGTCTGGACATGTCTGCTAACCTTCACAACAGTGCAACAGAAGTGCTGTGTCTCATGAACATGGTGGAGATAGAAGAGCTCATGGATGATGAAGAATACGAAGGTAACAACTGTGATCAAAAGCTGATTTCTCCTCGCTTTTCCAATTAACTGTCAAGTGAACAGGTTGTGAGAATAACGGAAAGCGTCTATAAGGGGGTATTGTCCTGATTTACTAGCAAATTCTCAGAACTGACACTGAAAGAAATGTAAAGCGTTTAGTAGGAGAAGTGATATTTTGATGTTGAGATTGAAGGGATTAATAGTTCTTGCTACTCTTACACTTGAAATGAGAAATTTGAAAACAAAAAATTCTGAATGTCACGGTTCTATTTTGCAAATCAAGTAGGTACATACAGTACTCTGTATTTTTCGAGTATCCCTGAAGCAAAGTTCGATCTACAAGAAAATTAATAGAAGTTGCTTTCAAATGTAACAAAAAATTGATTTTTAAAAAAGAAGAGATATTGTGGTCTTCTTGATCAATCTGGTTGAAATCTCTGAAAGGTTGCTTGTAGCTCATAACCATAAGGTTACATTAGTAGAACATTTTCATTTTCTTCCTCAGAAATTTACGAAGACGTTCGTACGGAATGCTCCAAGTATGGCAAAGTTGTTAGCTTAGAAATACCAAGACCCGTTGAAGATTTTGAACCACCTGGCTGTGGAAAGGTAATTGTCATGATTGCAATGGACCTTTTCGGTGACACTGCAGCCATTCTAAACTTTATTGTTTCAACTAGCTATTATGGGATGCTCAGGGGGCAAATAAGTATATATTTGCCCCCTGAGCGTCCCATAATAGCTATTTGAAACAATAGAATTCAAAATGGCCGCCGTATCGCCGAAATGTCCATTCCAGTAGTAAGTGCAAGTCTAATGAAATTTGGTTAATTTGATCACCAAGCCCAACGGGCAACCAGGGACTTTTATGAAGAGAAGATATTTGAAAGGTTTGCTGAAAAACGTCAGTAGAAATATTAAAATTACAGTTTAAAATTATTTTTGTTGCACGTAACAGTTGTCCCACATCGACACGTCTGACAACTGTAATATTTTAATATTATGAAAGTGTATGGGAAGTGAAAGCCTTATCACAGATCATGCGGTCCGATTTCAAGTGCTAGCCAAGGTTACTGTGTTGTTTTCTGAACATCCTCTGATCGTCCACTCACATCGTCCGGTAACAAGCAGACCAAACGGCTACATCGTAACCTGACAGAATGCTTGGTGAGGGAAGGGTGTGTAAACTAAACAAATCTTTTTTTATTGTTTATAAAATCTTTATTTCTATCTATGGTATTATAATTTTAATCGAAAAAAGAACTCCAGAAAAGCCGTGCGCCCCTTTTTTTTATACCAACTTTTGAGTACCATCTTTTCTCAGATATACGTGGAATTCGGATCACCTGACGACTCAAAGAATGCTGCCCAGTCTCTGGCGGGCCGCAAGTTTGCCAATCGCGTGGTAGTGACGTCATTCTACAGCCCAGAGATGTACCACAGAAAAGAGTTTCATTAGAAAGAAAAAAAAAAAAAAAAGAAAAGAGTTCCATTAGCTGATGATGTCATAACAATCGCTGCCGTCGGTTGCGTTAGGAAAGATGGGCCGATATCTCGTTTCTTCCTTTGTATAGTTTTTGCTTCTTTTTAACAGTCTTGTGTACGATGTTGTAATTTTAGTTATATGATTTATTTGCGCGATTTTGAGTAAAATGTTGTGAATCAGACGAGGACATGCGTTACTAAAGAGAACTGTACCAATACGACAGATATGATTACAGTGCATTATTTCCTCGATTAGGCACCCTCGCTGGGGCTAATCCTCGGCACAAAAACCTGTACAACTGACCGACGATCATTCAGATAAAATAAAGAAAACAAAGGCTTGATAACAAAGAGAAATGTTTGCCGAGGTATGTTTGCCTAGTTTTATACACCCTGAAAAAGCGCCTTTATGAAAGTTTTTTTCCCTTCTTTCTTGGTTAAAAAAGTAAAAATACGTTAGAAACCAGTCTGAATGAATGTATCAAGTAAGAAAGGGCAAAATCACTTTGGAACTAAATTGAAATGACATACCTGAAACATAAAGTTGTTTCAATCATGAAGATTGTACTGTTTATAGGAGAGAACTATAGTCACCCCGACGCTTAATTGAGGAAATACATGTACAGGTGCAGTTGAAGTTCCTTGATGCACTTTAGTTTGTTCTGGGCGCTTTTAGGCCTGTTCGTGCTCCTTTGGGAGTGATTCTCTTAGCATAGACTAGAGCCTTAAATTTACACAAGACCTCAAAGTTAATGGCTTGAAACCACAGGAAAAGCAAAAAAACGAGAGGCACCAAAGCCGTAAAAGAGAACTGATAATGAGTTGCTCAGTGACAACGCGATATGCAAGTTGACACTTCCCACTGAGTCAATATGTATCGACACCTTAGTTTTAAGTTCAAGTATCGCTGGGAAGGGTAACGTTGTCTAGTTTCCTTGACAATGCTCTGTCCTCCTCTTGCATGGATGATTCATGTAACCTTTGTAAACCTTCAGTAAGCTGTCTGAAGCCTGTGCTCTTAGAACTTAAAAAAGTCGCGGGGCGCCGTTGTTTCGGCACAGATCTATAGCAAGGCAAAGCAGTTTTCTCTTTAATTTCTTTCATTTAGGATCTAGATTAAGCCGGTTTTATTGGAAAACACCTATAAATAAGTGTATGGAATTATACTTTGTTTCCATTGGTGTTGTTTTAACTCTTGCATTTCGCCATGTTAAGAAAGTAAGGACTCCCTACGCCCATTCAATGCTTGCAGGCATTTTTCGTGTGTCCATGAATATTCGGTATTAGCTCGCGATCGAGAAGATTCCCCGCCATGTTGGCTCTTCTTTCAGCCTTGAGGTTTCTCCCTAGGACGCCTTTTCGTTTCTCCTCATGTCCCTTCCGAATTTGATCCAAGATGGCGCTTGCTTGATCAAAATGCGCTCGCTCGCCAAAATACGCCTGCATTGCAGGCGAGCGTATAAGAGTTAATCCCCCGTGTAGGCCTTATTGGGTACCCAATAACAAAAACGATTTACTCGGAAATCTAGGTACATTTAAAGCAGAAATATCAAATATCTCCGAAACGAGGGTGGAACTTGCCATTCAAAGCCCCTTATTAGGGTTATACTGATTATCGTATGCGATAAAAGGCGGTTTTTGTTCAACTGGCAATATTTTTTGAGGACGAGAAGAAATATCTAAATGGCCGTGTTTTCACAAAAAAAATATAAATCACTTTCCTCGTGTTTCTACCGAGCAGTAAACACTCTTGTAAGAGCTAAAGAGAGAACTAAAGAAACATTCGCTTTCGGCTCGTTTTCCCGCAGCTCCTCATGCCTCTATGTTACGAAACGCGACAAACGTTTTCTATCTCTAAAAGTTTGTCAAGGCTGCGCTGTGAAGACGGAAGATAAAGGACGAGAAAAATGACGACAACAAACGCTCGCGCGCATTACACAAGGTTGATTTGCTTTCAACGTACGTATGCGGGGCAAAATGAACCCAATGTTTTTCACCTACGGCTTTAATTTTCGGTGACTAATCACAATTACTACATGCATAGGAATCAAAAAAGAAACCACACCCTTAACAACATGCCCTCCAATATTTGCACATTCAGGGAACTTAAAACAGTAAGTTAAAGCTTTGTAGCGCACGTCCCCATCCAACATAACCAAGGTTTTCTAGGTCTGAACACTATTCGGCAGCCATCTTGGAATAAAATATGGATAAGTCAGATGTCCAGTCTTCTTCCGCATTTCATTTTCTTCTTGCATACGAGGTTGAACAACGGTCATGAGGTAACTATAGTAACCATTGACGAGATTCACGGCGTCAATGTCTTGAAGCTCGTTCCCGTAGTCAAACAGGGAATCGAAACGAAATTCTCCCAGGGTCAAGAACGCTGAGGATTGGATCTGAAAGATTTTCAAAAATTCAATTTCAATTTCATTTTATTTTATTTTCTTACATATAGTTACAAGAATTGCATGCCCCCGCAACTAGATCCAGAAGTAATCGAGGCGGGGGCAAGAAAAGAAAAAAGAGAAGAAAAAGAAAAGAAAAGCAATGATAATTTACAACAAAGTTACAAGAGGCACAAGTAAACAATAGAAACAACTACAACTAATCTACGATGAATGCGCACACTAATGCAGCGCGTTCGGTATTTTCCGCAGTTCCGACCCGTTTTCCATTTAAAACGTGTTGTAGATGTGTCCTAGAAGAATACTTTTGAAATGGTCTTTTTTAGAATAATCATAATTATCTAACGTCTAAAAACATCAAAATATATAAATAACAGAACAGAACAATTTTCATGGCATTAAACATCCAATTACCAAAAAATTCTTTTCCACTGAATTTATTCAAGTTGTCCTGTCTGCTAGTCATGCATTTGATTTGATGCTTTAGATAACTATATTCAAACTTGCCAATTCTTCAATATACACCACATAAGATCTTGAAGCCCAAATTACAGTCATGAAAATGTTCAAGATCTACCCTGGAGCCCCCTATGCCTAAAAATCTTCCTCCCAACCGGAGCTTAGAAGATTACTCCCTCCCCATCCCTTCCCTTACCCCCATCTCCCTTCCAATATGTGAGAAATAGTGACGCAATATATCAAACACGAAAGACCGTGTTTGACCACATTTCCACTGAGAAGAAAGTTGAAAATACGATGCGCAGCGGAGTATTTTTGACGAACTTTGAGGTGCTTGGAAATGTGGTCAAACACTGTCTTTAGTGTTTGATATATCTTCTCAATCGAATTAAAAACTAAAATTCAGGGGAAATCGGAGAAATACCATTGTAAAAATCTTGGTTTCTAAGATCATGTGTGCAAACTCTGTAAGGGTCATGATTTCTTTAAACTTTATCAATGAGTTTGAAAAGTCCTACTTACAGCACTTCCCAGCCTGTTAGGAAGGCGGAAAACAGAGAATTTCCCATCTTCCACTCTGGTGTCATCGTACAGTTTAGTTGGCTGGTTGGGAATGTATTCAGGGTAGTCTTTTACGACATAGTTGACCGAGGCGTGATAGATTATCACGTGCGAGATTATTCGACTAACTATCTCACAGAGGTCTTCCTTTGAATCAATGCTTGCTTGCAAACCTCGAATCTATCCAACAGAAAAATAAATAAATATAAGGTATATTAATCTAAACGCTCCAAGAGGATTTAATCGGGGCTCGTATCGCAATATCCTGGCAATATCAAATCGTACTTTACAAGTATTGAACTGAATAAAAACAAATAAAAGAATCAGTTAAGCTGAGATATTTACTATTCAAGTTGCTTTGCTCAATATTCTCTTTATCCAATCGCTTTTTTTTTGCCTCGCCTTCCAAGTTATGTTCACGATGAACCTTGCTAATTTGCTTAACTTTCAAGCCATAGAATTCGTGGACCGGCCCATTACGGAAAGGCTCGACACCTTTGTACGTGAGATGAGCACATAAGCTAATTTAGAACATTTGGTAAAGCCGATTTTTTCAGCCTTTAACACGACTACTTAATATGCTGTGTATTGTTAACTGCGATGGTCTTTCTTTTATTTAAATCTTTGATCTGCAGTTCGAATAAATGAATTTCTTATATTCCAGTTAATTTATCAGTAATTGTGGGTTATCATGACTCAAGCCTGTGCATTCCAACTAACTTAAAATGTTTCAGAATCTCGTGTACCCGCTTCATAGCATCAGTAATATAAGAGACAAACTTGAAATGTTTTTAACGGAACATTATATGTGAAAGTTGCGAATATTATCAGTTTGGGTTTAAGTACAGTCGCTGTTTGTTTGTTTGTTTGTTTGTTATTGAACCTTTGGTTGTTGACCACTTGACAGAGGTTGGACAGCCCAGGGGCCCGTTTCTCTAAGGTCCCGAAGAGTTTTCGCACCCGGAAAGCCATAGCAAAATCTCTAACCTTATGATTACAGAGCTGTTTTATTCACGTATTCTTAATATGAACAGAGATTCCCTTCATACAAGAAGTTTCAGGCTGGGTTTACGGGCCCGAAATGTTTCCAGGGCTTTCGAGAAACGGGCCCCTGGACCCTTTTCTAACTGACTTTCCAGGGGCACCCAACGGATCGGTTCGGTAAATTATCTGTTCGGAAGGCCTTTAATCCCCTCTGATTTTCTTGAGAGAATTGGCACCTCGAACTTTCGTGATATGAGAAATTTAATGTCTGTTGTTTTCGGACTGTTGAAAATGTCGTTTTGAGTACCGAAAAAAGGTCAGCTATCATTTTCGGAAAGGCGATAAGACCTAAGGTTTTCGGGAAATGGACAAAAAAGCCCTAATAAATTCGAGAATACTCAAGTTCCCCTAGAATATCCGAACAGATAAAATTTTTTTAGTGCAACCTAAAATTAACCTACAGAGCTTTAAAAGTACTCCAGATAGCCTAAAACAACATCTAACAGCATTAGAGAGAAAACGGTCGTTGGGTGCCCCTGACTTTCTTGTTAAAACAGGTTAAACCGAAGTTATTCATTAGTTAACTGATATGATACTATTGTTAGATATAATTTCTTTTTTGAAAGTAAGTATGGACTCGGATGCTTGATGCTTCGTCTTCGTATTTACCCTTCCAATGCCGCCATTCGGTCCAGTTCCGTCCAGTGACACTTCATTGAGGTAAGCCTGAAGTTCCAGGTCTTCCTTCACGTCTTGATCCTCTTTATAATACCTAGACACCGTTAAACCGCTTTGCATGACATTGAAAGGATAAACAAAGGGGTCTAAAAGGTCGCTGTTGTTTACGGTCTTTACGTTTAAGGTTGTTTTTGGCTTCGACATTTTTCGATTCATGTTGATGGTAATTATCTTTCGCTCCAAATTATGACTACGGATACGAAAAAGGAAAATAGATTTCAAAATAGAACTACAATTATGGCAGGTATAACAGTTCTGCGTTCATTATGAGCTTATCAGGGTGGTTCAAACTGTTTTTTACACGCGTACTTCTCAGTCTAGAATACTGCTTGACTTTCAAGATAGTAGTAAAAGAATTGAACAAAGTTGGAAGGACAAGGCGAAGTGTCTTTATTTCTTACTCAGAGTGGGTTTCAATTGGTATCTTTCAAACATGGCATGAACAGTTAAAAGCGAACTGCATGCTTTTTCTACTACTTTATTCCTGCTGGGGAAATTTCTAAATGCAAGACGCAAACAATGATGATGGTCTTCCAGGGTGTAAGGAGTAGCGTGTTTCCTTGATCGCTTGAAAATTTCACTTTTGCTTCCTTGCTCGCCATTAATGAATTCCATTGTTCCCAATAATTTTTTCTGTCAAAGTTACTTTTAATAGTATAGAGATATCTCTTTTTCCCTTGAATTAATCCCTAAAACATCCCCTGCTCCTCTGAAATAAATGATCCTGTTCCCTTATTTCCCAAAACCCATGGGAGGCCCACAATGATGCCAGTGTACGCGTCAAGCAAACGATGTTGTCTGAGATAACTCTATCGTGAAGGTGCAAGTTCCACACAAAGCCGAGCGAGATATTTTACAGGCACACCTGGACTGTTTGGTAGAGCCTGAATAAAGCTTCTAAGTCACTTTTAATATGGAAATAAGATGAGGGCTCCATGCTCACTTACAAGTTGACGTAATCTTCAACCATGGCTTCGATAACTTTTAAGATTCTGATGCCGTCGTCTCGGAACGGAAAGTAGGGCAGCAGCTTCCTGTCATCTAGCCCACGGTCCTGGGAAAAATTACCGTATAGTTCAATTCCGTCATCATTGAGAAACGGAAGTGAACGTAACAAAGACAAAATCATTTTCTCCTTTTACCACCACTTTCATCAAGTGAAAAGAAAGAAAACAAGAACTTTCAACTTTGGAAAAGTCGTAGGTGTAAGCAACAGTTAGAGTCTGGATACTTAATTCCTCAGTTTTACATTTGGTTTATAATAATTCAATCTTCAAAGACTTTTAAGAGTTGGATGTGGTGAAGGAACCGATCTGTATGGCTAACTTTTTCTTCTGGCAGGAAAAAAAAAAAAAAAATTAGTACCTTTGTCATCCGTTAGCGGTGAGATGAAGAGTTCTGTTTAGTAATGCCATGCTTGAGACTTACTGAGCCGTCTCAAATGGAAAACCTGACACAGGAAGCTGGGGCGATACAGGATCTTAGAGAAATGGGTTCGAGAAGGCGATGCAGTGCCCTGTAGGGGCTCCGGGGCATCCTCCCCCAGAAAATGTTGGAAATTGTGGTCCTCGAAAATGGCATTTCCGGCATTCTGAGGCCAATAGAGCGTGTCATGATGTCTCATTTTTTTGTAATTTAGGGGGTTAAACCGAGCCCCCGAACATCCCTAGATCCGCCCCAGGGAAGACATTGCCACATACCTTGATGTTCTTTCTGAAGTCTGTCACTTCCCAGCTTGTTAGAGGATGTATGTCTTGTAAAAGTCTGAGTGCCCCGTCATTTCCATATGCAAACAGCACATCTGCAAACCCTGCCTCGGCGAGTAGAATAGGAGTTCCAAAGGTAGTGGGGACAATTGTCTCTCGGCAGTGATACTTCAGTATTTGATTCAGTGGATGCGTGGGAGGTAAGGTGCGTTTTAGGGAGACGCAGAATGGCTCTATGAAATAATGGACCTGAAACAAGTAGCTAAGATTAAAAAATGACCTAAAACTGATGACCTCAAATGCATGGTCAAAAATTATCACAGTTTTGCTTTGCAACCTTATTGTTTGGTCCGTGAATCGTGTCCAGAGTCACACTGAGATCCTATTTGTAATTGCAGAATAACAAGACAGAGATAACTTCTATTAAGGTCTAGTGAAAAATTACGTTGTTGCCGCTTTGGTTGTTGCGGACTCGTTGTTATTACGGTGATGATTCTGATGTCAGCAGCAAATGTCAGTACCATATTGTCGAATTACGTACATTGGCAACTACATAAGGTTTATGAGCAGAATACCGCTCTGTATTTCATTATGTAATAGCTTTTATTTCTCATTACTGTTGTTACCCTAGCAAGGTGCTCTGCAATTTGAGCATATCCGATGTCCGTGATTTGAACATTAAGTTTGGCCATCAACCAGTTGTCTCCATCTTCGGGGGTGTAAACTGCTGAATCTAGCGGAAACAAAGTTTAGGTTTCTGAATAAGCAACAAAGATGAGAAACATATATATCTCATGCGAAACGCCAGGAGGTAAGAAAAAGTCGCGTCTCCGGAGCTTCCTGTATCTCGCACTACTGGCACATCAGTGACAACAGTGGAACTGATATTTTTTAGTATACATATATCTTATTAACCAAGCGCGAGCGCCGTAGTGAGAGAATATAGGCCCGAGGTCTTGACAGTACGAGTAGAGTGTTACGAGTATCGTTGTAGAACAGGGTTGTTTCCAGACAGAACTCAGGATCACCGGTGACAGCAACAAACTAATTTATTTCCGTAAGATAACTTCACGAATTTACAGCACTAAGCTTCTTCAAATTTGAATCAATCTCTCTTACAGCAGAACCTCTCGCTCTAATATACATGAGGCTTAAAGTTCTAGAAACTTCTATTTGGAACTAAATTAAGTAGTTTGACACATTTTCTAATCTGAGAAATTACATAAGGATTAGAATGTTCTGGAATGTTCTTATACAAATTGGTCACGGCTGAATGACTTCCGGTTCTAGATTGTTCTGGAACTAGACCAAGACAATTTTTCGTAACACAGAGCCAGTGAGGTCCGTACAAAAACGACCAAGGACCAATATTCCCTCAGGGGCCGTCGTACCATTTACGAGCTAAAAACGCAGTTTTTGTACTTCTTAAGGTGTTCAGCTCCAAAAGGTTCACGGGGGGGGGGGGGGGGGGGGGGGCTTTAGCGGTACCATTTAGGGTATTGAGCCGTAAAAGGGTATGACGGGAGATAATGAGTAGTTGTTTTAGAATTGGTACATCTTAGCGGTGAAAAACATTTCAAGCGCTAGCCACGCTCACAAAACAGGATCTTGTTACCTCTTAGGGGTTCTTTTCAAAATTTCCGATGAGTATCCCAGTCCTTTCTATATAGGAGCTCTCCCCCCCCCCCCCCCCCCCCCCCCCCCCCCTCGTCCTTGGCCAGTACGGTACCGAGAAAGCTTGGATAATAAAAATCTATTCCACGGCTGATACTGTGTTGAGAGAAAATGCCAAGCGCTAAACGATAAGAGATCGAGAGGTGGAAGGTAGAGAAAAGAAATCTTTTATGTTTAAAGCTAGGGAAGTTCTTTCAGAAACGTAAGCGACCAAAAAAAATCTTCGAAAATGATCGTGTGGGATCATTCGGGTCAGTGCCCTGTCCAATACTGAGAGATTATTGGACCGGCAATGGAGCAATCTCATTGGCTGATTTTAGTTATTGGCCCACCGAACTAACTTAATCGTGTCTGATAAATACTCATACACACTCATGTCACTAACCTGGTTTATAGTTCATTTGTATGGCAACAGGCACAAGCTCATTGCGTTTACCAACTTTGGTAGATGCAAACACAGCAATGGGAGAGAGAAAGTCCCTCATGGTCCTTCGAGGATCTCGATCAGTGAGGTCTGGAGATCTCGGAAGGTCGTCGCATATCTCATAACGAAGAGCATAAATGCGACCCTGTTCTATGGCCTAGAAAAATAAAAAATGTTACACAGTTTGTTTGCGTTATATTAGTCATTTCCTTGTACAGTTCGTACCATGCGAGTTGCAATGAAAAGAAAAACAAAAGCTTAGAAATGTCTGAATTCTCACATGTGACAAGGGGAGAAGATATGGAGACTGCCGGTTAGCGATCTGATGTTTTTCAGGTATGATAATGTGTGGTTGTCTAACTAGAAATACATTTCCTTAATTTCTACATAGTTCTGCCCAAAAAATTTAAGATCAGCTCAAACGACCACTATTAAGTCATTATATTGATAGGTTACCTAGATTTATGAAAATGAGTGTTAAAGACATGTTCAACCTTTTCTTCGCCGACCCCGTCCAAAGTAAGCGATGTCAAAATTCCAAGGAATGTCACATTTTTATTCCTCCCACTTTTACCCCCCTTGAAATGATTTTCACGCTATTCATAGGAGTGATATAAACAAGGTATGCGGCTCACTTGGTGCAAAAAAACGAACGTTTTGGTTACACCGTTTTCATAAATCCAGTTATATATCATTATAAATAACAAATAAATATTTGAACAAACACGCAAGTAATTTAGTTACGAAGTAGCAAGTAAATATATAACGTACATCCTTAAAAGAATCGTCAGTCTTGAGAGTCGCTTGCACAGCGGCTTCCCAATCGAATTCAGGATTCAGTGTTTCTTTCAACTTGTTCCAATCCAGTCCAACTGGTCCTAATAGAATAAGAAGTAGTTTTTGTGATAAAACTGCCCAGAGCCTTAGCGGGCAGCACTTTCTAGCCCGTACAGTAAAACAGAGGTTTCTAGCAGGACATTAATTTATCGGTCCTCCAAATTACTCGTAGCTCGTGGCCATGCAGGTCTGGCCTTACCATAAGCCAGGAAGTCGATGGCCTACTCAACTGGTATTCATCACGCATGCGTGGAGAATCATGATGTAAGAGGAAAAAACGACGAGCGAGGAAAAAACAAAACTTGGAGCGGCTTTAAACCTTGACTCAATACAATAAAAACCGCGTGTAAGAACCTACTTGTTTTGGAGTCTGGCAAAATATACAGTACTGTATTTATTCACAACTGTATTATGTATTTTCTTGTAATATAAATTTGTACTCTCAAAGTCACACTCCTTGGTTAAAATGTTTATCATAATTTAGCTGTAACCCACATTTAAGAACCTACTTGATCTCACTTATATTTTTGGGTATTAAAATGGCAAATTTCTCCCAGCAGGTTCTTAAACTACTAATGGGCTCAACGCAAAAATGATCTTTCTCGTTTCTAGGTTAAAGTTAAAGCTGTAGTTAAAGTGTAAGGGGTTTTTGTAAATCATGTGTTTCGAGCATCATGAGTGTGGTTTTCAATATCGGCCCAATAACACATAAAATTGACTTGTTATACATGTAAGTCTTTCAGGACCCACCTGTCTCTTCTACTTCTCCTGAAGGACAAAAAAATAAAGTAGATTGTTCGTCAGTATTTGGAATAATGTCCCCGTTAAGAAGAAACATGTATGTAACAGTTGTAACATTTTCCATATCCTCTGATTGCCTTCTTTACCAGGAGATATTATACATTGGTGCTTGTAAGCGCAGAATGTACAATTGCAACCGAAAAAAGCAATTGTCATTAACCAAATGAAAACACAAATAACATTAACTACCACATGAAGGAACGTAAGCTATGAATTTGCAAAAATTACTCTGTTACCTTGAGCACAGTTTCCCCAACGTCTGTCTTTGTTCTTTAAACGTTCTACCGTAGCACACCATGGCCGATGGTGATCCTTTGTTGTGCATTCCTCATATTTGACTCCGTTGTAGAAGAATGGAAAATGACACCATTCTCCCTTTGTTGTCTTAACAGTGCAATCTCCAGCTTCTGAAAAGGTAAGAACAATTCTCTCCTTAAAATTGCGCAAACAATTATTGAGAGGAAGTCTTGAGTATAGAATTCACTGACAAGAGGTACGTGGATTTTGAAGGAGTTCAAGATTTGAACCGTGACACTATTTTTAATATTCTTTTTTCGTTCTTTATGACCTCGAATAAAAATTCTTTTCATGCAAGATGGTGGATAGGGAAGCAGTCATGTCGAAGCAGTGACTAAGTGAGAGCTCTCGCCCCCGCCATTGCGGCCCGCATTTTATTCTCATACTCGATGTCATAAGTAGTTTGAGTTTTTTTGTTTGTTCTCTTTCCCCCTGCCTGGGTTTTTCTCCGGATTTTCTGTTTTTCCCGTCCAACAAAAACCAACACCTTCCAATTCCATTCGAAACGGAAACTGTCGACAAACAGCCATTCCTCGGATGTGCCACTGAAATTTCGCACTCATCTTTTATATCTTTTTATTTTATATTTCGGAATTGATGAATGTAATAAAATGAGACACGACACTATAACTGTGGAACGTGTGGAAGCTCCTGTAAAGCGCACTCGACACTCTACCTTAGAGCATCAGTAGCTAAAGATAATTACTGTTAAAAAGTGCGACTTACCTTGCTTTTTTTCTACGTTACTGTCTTGTGCTAAACGAAGGAATAATAGTTAGCTGTCATAGCTATTAACGGTGTGCTTCTCTTATATTAATATTTTATACTCATATATAAATTTAATTATCTCGGACTTCCCTAATAGCGTAGTAACAGCTTTTTTTTTAGTTTTCTTTTTTTTTTTCTCTTCTTTTCCTTTCTTTTTATGTGTGCTTTTGTGCTATCTTTATTTTATTTAACGCTGATGTCAACTGGCTGCCTGGCTCAGTTAGCTCCTATGATTATTCCAGGCAGCCAGTGCTCCAATTTTTATCATCGATACTTTTGTACAATTAGTATTGTAGTGTGAGTGAGTAAAATAAGGATTGTCGTTGCTGTTGTTGTTGAAGCAAATAAGCCAACTGCATTCAGGTTCTGTCTACCCAGTCTTGTCATAAGCACGGCATCCTTATCCTAAAACTGGTCACGCCTTCGAAGTGATGGAAAATAGCTGAGAAACGAAATTACTTCTCGTTTTACCCTTGTCAAATATACGTATATTTCTTAAAAAATTCGTGATATTTCTAAATTATAAATTAAAAGAGCTGTTCTTGCCGCTGTATTTGTTTGTTGTTTGTTGCTTGTTGCTTATTGTTTTTGGTTTTGCCCACACAGAGTTCTCAACTTCCAGGATATATATATCTTTATGAAGTTGATCACCTTGGTCAACGATATCCGTCATTTGTAAAAATAAATTTAGAATAAGAACTTTGAAATTTATTCCATTAAAAGCTAAGTTCTCAAACTATTACCTTGACAGAATCCCCATCTTTTTCTGTATGTTTCTGTAGTTGAGCACCAAGGTTTGTTATATCTGTCATTGGTACACTTGTAGTAAACTTTACCACGATATCTGAACGGAAAATGGCACCATTTTCCTTTAGTTGTCTTCACTGCACATCTTCGCTCTCCTGTAAAAAAAATTTGTTTAGAAGGAATCCGCCAAAGTTCGAATAACAAGACCTAACAAGTGGTCAAAACTTTTTTACCAAGATTATCTACAAGTATTGCAAACTTCTGAGCGACTGTTTTGAATATCTTCTCAAAAGAAATCATTTCTAACAACACCAAATGTCGAGAACAAATTTTGAGGTTCATATGAAACACTTAAAACTACTGGTGAAATGAAACGGATGATGAAATTTTACCTGTGTTTGCACAAATTTGTCTGAACTTTAAAATTTATTTTCTCGAGTTCTCATGGGAAATTGTTTTTGGTGTTATCTCAGGCATTTGGTCATATCTTTAGCTTTTACAAAATGCAAAAAGGACTGTAATATATTTAAAGTTATTCTGGTACTATGTCTTTGTCCATTAAAAACTGAAATTGTTTCATTTCCAATCGGAATTCGTCTTGAGTGCTTTTTTTGATATGTTTATCCCAACTAACCTATCCTTCGCTCTCAGTAAGCCTGCTATAGTAAGCTCAGTCAATGTGTCAGTTAACAAACCTCAGTATGTCCTTGAGTCACTCGCTCAGTCACTCAGTCTGGCCGTCAGTCAGTCAGTCAATTAGTCCAGCCGTCAATCAGTCAGTTAGTCAGTCAGTCCGACCGTCAGTCGGTCAGTCAGTCAGTCCATCAGGCAGACAGACAGTCCGGCTGTCAGTCAGTCAACCAGTTCAGCCGTCAGTGAATCAGTCAAAATCCGACCAGTCAGTCAGTGAATCAGTCAGTGAATCAGTCGGACAGTCAGACAGTCCGTCAGTCAGTCAACCAGTTCAGCCATCAATCAGTCAGTCAGTCAGTCAGTCAGTCAAAATCCAACTTCAGTCAGTCAATCAGTCAGTGAATTAGTCAAACAGTCAGACAGTCAGTCAGTCCGTCCGTAAGACAGTCAGTCATACAGACAGTCAGTCAGTCAGTCAGTCAGTCCAACCGTCAGCCAGTCAGTCAATGAGTCCAACCGTCAATCCGTCAGTCAGTCCGACCGTCAGTCAGTCAGTCAGTTAGTCAGTCAGACAGTCAGTCAGTCAGTCAATCAGACATTAAGACATTAATCAGACAGTAAGTCAATAAGTAAGTTGGTCAGTAAGCCAGTCAGTCAGTCAGTCAGTCAGACAGTCATTGAGTTAGTCAGTCGGTCAGTCAGTCAGTCAGTTAGTCAATTTAAACGAAGCGTTTCCCTGTCCTCCATCGTCGGTATTTTTTTCACTTTTAAGGCAGCTGTGCCACAAACTACTGAATAGCATTGGTTACCATAGTCGTTATTGTTAGCTACCCTCACCATGTATGGAAACCCGTTTGATTGACAAGGGGTTGTTTCCTGCTAGGCGTTGTTGAGTAAAAAATCTATCGTCGATCCATGTAGTTTTGTTGTCAATAAACGCCTCATCACCGGATGCTCTCCTCACGTACTCCTGAATTAGATAAGGAAAAAAAAAAAAAAAAACAGATTTGTGATTGTTATATGGCTGAGGTCTTTTACCCAACAGCGTGATCTCTCATTGGGTCCTTCGAGGTCACATGACAACTAACACCAACGTTGTTTCCCGTCAAAAGTTTACAAGCGGTCAACATTGACTTATTAAGCGTTAAGGTGGCTGAACACAGTTTTTGATACCTGTGTTTCATTCACCTTTTTCTCTAAAAACCCTTGATCCTTTAGCGCCAAAAATGTCAGCAAGCAAGTTAACAACACAAACGTTGGTTTCTTGATAGTTAAGTTGACGTATGTGATATTGCCATGGCAACATGAATAAATAAAAACAGGCCCTTAAAATCGATTGCGTTTGTTTGCAGAAAATCTAGTAATTAGATTTTCCTCATAATTTGCATGCAACAAGCTTCTAACGATGCTCGCAAGTTAACACTGTTTTAATAATAATTTAACAGAGAGATATTCAATTATCCCTTGTTGAAGGTTCACTGGAATATCTAGAAGTAGTTCTTGTTCTATTTTGTTTGGGTGTTTTGAAGTGCAGGATATCAAAACTCCTGGTGAACCGCAGGCGATTTGTGTATAAAAATAAAAGCAGCCGCGGAAACTGAGATTGTTCCAAGGATTAAGCGTTCTCATTGTTGTAGGTAACCATCGAAAAAACTGAGTTGCCAAACTCGGGGTGTGGCTTAACCTCCGGTCTTTACGGCCTTGGAAATGTGGGCTCCGCGACATTTAGCTGTTCTTGACTATTTTCCGAGAAGTGTTCTGCAAGTAAACGAGAATACAACGAAGATTACAGAACGGTTACCCCAACAGCTGGCTCCACAACTGACTCGAAAAACTGTGACATCTTGAGGTATTCTGAGATGTCCGTGATCTCTTGACCAAAGGTCGCATTGTTGTACTGCTGTAAAATTCCTCTGTTTATCTGTGTCATTCCTACATATGCCCTAGTGTAGTAACGCGAGAATGGGTCATTTAGAGCAACCGCTCCCAGTTCGGCTATGGTCATATTCAACAGGGCAAACCCATGCGAGGCTTGTTTCAGGGTAAATGTCTTCTTGTTTTGAGCAAGAGCAGCATTCCTAATAGCCATACACTCAGGGCTGGAGTGTTGAGGAAGGGACACTTCACAGTCAGCGGCTGATGCAGACCTTAAACAACACGAAAGGTAAGTATTATATCTTTCAGTTACTATGCGAGCTGTGATTGGTCAATTTAGCGGGCCGTATTCTTCTGTGCGACCCCCGAAAATTTGAAGCTATTTTTATTTTGAAAGGTTTCGTGATTTATCGCCAAGTGTTCTTAACTTTTTTAGCAACTAAAAGTGTTAAAACGTTATTTTACGTTAAATTGTGTATTGAGACGTGCTAACGACTTAACGATATCAAATTGACTCGTTTTACTTTCGACGCACGTCGGAGATTTGAAGCCTTTCTGCGTGAACAGAAATCGTTCCCGAACCCATCAGACTCACAGTATAGATGTACTAAATATCTTACTAACCTTGTCTTCTCGGTCGGTACTGTAACTTACGGATCCTCGTTTTTTCTTCTTCAGTTATATGATGCCCTGCGCTTCGCGCTTGGGCCATAAATCGATGGGGAAAAAGCTCGGTTCGTAACTTACAGTAAGGACCTCGAACTCGGTTAATAAGTGGCATTTAAACAAGACATGTTTTTATTAGCCCACTGTGTGCCTTCAATAAAAGACCGAAACTGCGGTTTTGTAAATATTAATATATAGATAACAAAGCGATGGAACCATTAATTTGATATATAAGGGGTAGATAGATAGATAACCTTTATTCAACCACGGTAAAATTCATCAGCTTTGAAAGACAATTTATAAACAACTGTAATCTATCAACTAATATAATGTAAAATAAATCTCCACGAATGCCGTCCTTTACTGTACTTCTTTGAGTAGACGTTTAAATTGCGCGAGGGACTCTGCTTCCCTTACATAACAAAGAAGACTGTTCCAAAGAATGGCGTCAAAAGGGAAAAGCTACAGAACTAAAAAGAATTACCTAAATAGCCATAAACTGGTCCGAAAACTTTACAAGAAACAACAAGCGACACGCTTAAGGTGGGTCAAAAATTTATTTTTATCCAGTGCCCATGCATATTTTAAGTTGTGTTAACACAAAGTTTATCCCATACAAATTCTAATTACGATGAGACGAGAGTGTCTGCATATTGATGACAAAATGCCCTGATTATGCTGAATAACGCCGTGAGAAAACTTGATACTTGATATGCACACAACCTGAATTCACTTTGAAATAAATTTTCCAAGATACATTGACAATTGAATAACTCTTACTTCTTCGGCCGAATGATGGTTAAATTTCGCCGGTTCTATTCAACAAAACTTTTCCTTTTTGTGTTCAGCAGCCTATTGGCTCATAAACAAAAGAAATGAGTCATTCAATGGAGTCGCAACTTAACGTCCGAATGGAATTCTAATGAGAAGTATCATTTTTGCGACTGACTGCGAAATTTTCAAAGGAAGTCAACATCTTGCTATCAAAGCCGTGACTCTAAAATCGACCGAATTGCGGACAAAAAGAATTTTTACCCATCCATCCTCACCCCGCTACCGTTTTGTGTTCACGCTTTTTTAATTTCCTGTGTTTTTTTTATTTTTGCTTGCGCTCATACTCAATGATCTTAAGAGGTAATGGAAATTTTGTGCCTCAGACTGAAATAACTCTGATGAGTTTCAAGAATTGTGACTGGGCTTGGAGGCGACGTAACATTTGCGTCTCAAAATGAAATATTATACTTTGACTAAGGTTTTCTTTTTTCCTCTTAAGATAGCTGTCAAATTACTATACCGTAATTTGCAGATGAATGATTACAAAAAAAATCTGTATTTTCCTGTCACTTGCCATGCCATGTTCTTCAAGGAAAAAAGTTTGAATTCCACACTGAAAAGCATATTGTTGCCTTCGAAACGGTAGCTTCGACGTTTTCACGCTGTGTTAAATTTCAAGCGTTGATTACAGTACTGTACGTCCTTTTTAGTGGGGCGGCGAAGTAAAAGGGTCCTCAAGACCCTCATAAAAAAGGCATTTAGTTCGATTTTCATTAAAATGATTTAAAAAGGTTGTTAGAACTGTAAGAGAAGGCCATCAGTTCTCCCTTTGCAAAACGGGAGCTCTCCGAGTCTTGAGCTCTTGGAAAAGAGTTTCTCTCTAGCGGAAACGCGTTTCCTAGTTTACAAGATGCTTTTAATTTAGAAGAGCTTTAGTCTTTAAGCAAGACGCGATTGGATTGACGAAATCACTGTATGGTGTCTTACCCCTATGAATCTTCTATGAATAAAATGTATACATCATGTATATATCAAAGATGAAAACAAGAAATTGCGAAATCAAAAGATTACCCGGATTTCGTGTGATGTTTGTAGTTCTCGGAAAAAACCTTATTTACGGTTACTTTGAGCCATAACCGCGCCTTCTACATTTACGAACTGTCCGATCATCCGATTGATTTTTTAATTATCTAACCGTTAAAGATTCAAAAACTGGCAACGGATAAATAATTTTTCACCTACCTGGGCGCTGAGAAAAAGCCTCCAATTAAAAGCATCATAATTAACAAATTTCCCATCTTGTGAGTGCGAAACAGCCCCGGTTTAGAGATTGAAACTGGTGTTAAAATTGTTCTCGCTCGAGAGTCAACTGAAATGATCTACTATGTTTTAACAGCGGTCAGTCACAACTTTTAATTAAACTGAAAACAATTAAAGGTGCCGCATTTCCATGTATGCAAAGAACCAAAACGAATTGGTAAGTACTCGCGAAAACTGAATTACACTTTTTTTGTAAGAATATTGTTTTTCCGGCCAAGGTTGAATATTCTAATTTTTCTGCCGATTTTAGGCTTAAAATATTCTTGTGAATGCTCTTAGATTATGGTGTATGACCATTTCGGTTTTCGAATGTATGTGGTGTCTGGATGGTATTAAAGTAATTTGCGAGGGGAACAGTTTCGCAATGAAAGAATGTACTTGTTTGTTTAGGCTTGGTTTCTCGCAATCAGTTAGCAGACCTTTCATTATTTTCCTCCGAAAAGTGGTTTTCTCGGTGCATGCAATGCTCCATGTGTATGCGTGGGTTGGGTGTTTTGCGAGGTGACGGGCCGGTTCGGAGTTGTGAGACTTGTTCTCGTGTTCTGCCTTTTCCTACTGCCTTTCGTACTCGTAAGAGTATTCAGTTTGTTAATAAAACTCTTGCTGAGTTTCTCGTTATCGAACGAGTAGGGTAACTTAATAAACACTTTCCTTCTCTCTTTACAAACAGATATTTACGGATGGGCGATTTGTGTTTATCATCTTGTGGCAAACAAGGAAAATCAAAAGCTTATTCAATCTCAAAGATAAACAAAGATAAAAACCGGCACAAATCAAATGTCATCTATCGTGCCGAGTCTTCATGTGGCGAAACCTACATTGGGGAAACAAAAAGAAACTTCGCAGTACGAAAGGTAGAACACGAGAACAAGTCTCACAACTCCGAACCGGCCCGTCACGTCGCAAAACGCCCAATCCACACATACACATGGAATATTGCATGCACCGAGAAAACCACTTTTCGGTGGAAAAATAATGAAAGGCCTGCTAATTGATTGCGAGAAACCAACCCTAAACAAACAAGTACATTCTTTCATTGCGAAACTGTTCCCCTCGGGAATAACTTAATCGAACAAAACCAAGTTGTATGTAAATTTCCATCATGTAACACTGATGATGACCGCACGGTCGAAAACGTTTTGGTTTTAAAATTTTAGAAAATTTTAGCCTTTTATAAACATCTCAGAAGCAACTATTATGAGAGCACGCTAACAAATGTTCTTAAAATTTCGCAAATTTCAGCCTCGATATTCTTATAAAATATATTCTTATAAAAAAGGAGTGTGATAAAAAATTGTCGTCAATAAACAACGTTGGTCGGCGATACAAACATCACAACTGGAAGAACAACGGAAAAATGATTTCCATTCGTTCTCGCTCACACTATGCCGACCAAACGCCGAAACCAACAGAATTGCCTCACAATGGAAACTTGTTTTCCTCAAGAATCTTTCCAGATCTTTCAGTGAGGAGCAGCTCTCTCAAATCTGAAGGCCAACCAGGAACTTTTGGAACTGAAGAAAACTCAGTTTGGAGAATATTAAATAGCTTTGAATTGTTATAAACAATTCATATGTAAACAAGCGTATAAGTTGCCTCATTTGACTTGCTTTTAAAATTTAATACGATACGTTTTTTGCCATGTTTTAAATGCGCATCCCGTCCCGTTTTCACACGTTAGGTTGGGAAAACATTCTTGAACGGATTTACCGCTGGCCAGCACCAATTCGACCAAAACAGTATAGAATGTGATACGTACAAACCCTTCCTCGTTATTAAAAAGTTAAAAACTTGCCGTGGGTAAAATCATTTAGGAATATTGTTTCCTGAGACGCATTGAGGCTTTAAATCATTAGTGATTTTACCCTTTATTGAGTTTGCCATGCTTAAATCAGCTCAATATTCGCTTGATTTAAATGTCTTGAATGCTTGAATGATTCTGGCGTTTGATGGTAGCCACTCTAAAGGTCAGTTTTGAAAATAAGATAAAGCAATCTTCCGGCAAGTCCTCATATTTAACCCTTTGTTTAACCAATAAATTTATTAACGTGGCGAAGATCAAGATAATCCTCTTTTTACCATTGGACTGAACGGATACGCTTTAAGGGTTAACGACGTAAGGTGGATCCAGGACCTCAGTAATCTTGTGCGAATGCAAGAGTTCCGTGAGGGCCGACCGTTTACAAGGGTCTTCATGATTGGCCAAACGAAACAATAGGTATACAACACAAACAATGCCCCTAGCCCTAAAAGCAAAAGAGGTGTAGATTAACAACTGACGAATCAAAATAGAAGTGTTAAAGAGGTGCAGGTGATCTGTTCCATGATGGCTTCATTCACAAAATCTGAATGAACTAATGGTGATCTATTGTTCTTGGAGACACACCCAGGATGTACCTACTCGAAAGGTAAACGATATATAAAGTAATTTTGCCGTGTATGAATAAAGTTATCAACTCAACTCAACTAAACGACGGAATATAATTGGGCGCACGCTAGTGCCACTATCACTTTGTATTCGACGACAAAAGACTCTCTTCCGCGCCAGATGTGGTGCCGCCTGAATAGGAAAAGCCATTTCTGTTGGAGTTGGAAGGAAACACGACGCCACAGTCCTTGGCCCAGTGTCCTGAACGATTGCAGCGATAGCAACGGCCGGTAATTGTTGCACATTCTGGACAGCCTGAAGGACGAACAAGAAAACAAAGCATTTTCTGGCAATAGAATCAACAGGCAAAGAAAACGAGTGGGTGGGTGGATAAGTGGGGAAAGGATGAAATGTCCAGAGTGGACAGCGAGAGCGAGAGGAATCAAAGGACGCTGCAGGGTCATGAATACCTAACCACTAACCAATCACAATCCCTACCCATGACCGGGGTAAGCCATGTATTTTTTTGACGGTTTTCGAAAGTTAGCAAACTCAAACCAAGCACGGCCCAATTGCCATATGATAACACACTTACTAACCAAACTTGCCCGAGCCGTACTGGGGAATATAGGCCCTCGGTAGTTTTTGTACTGACCTCGCTGGGCTCCGTCCAATATTCTCCACTATCGCCCCCGCGCTCGGTTACTAAGAGGTTAATATTGGTTTCCTTGACAATTGTTGAGAACATGTAGAAGTGTTGAATTTTATATATATATGTTTATTGAGAGGCATAATAAAGAAAATTTCAACTATCAATTCGCGCGAGGAGAAAACGTATTCATGATTCACTGCAGAATGTGTGAATAGCTTTTCATTTCATGGTGCGTAATTCCATCAGTAGTTTTTTGGCGCTCTCAGGAAACAAATGAAAAGTTAAATTCCTTTTTGACCTTTTTTGCACTATGTAGGTCTCTTAGTAGATCTGTGACTAAGCGGCGTTGTCTCATTGTTTGAAACAACAAACTGAGTATGTTGTAAAACATCGCACGAACTTCACGTCCGCTTTAATGTAGAAAAAGATATATACAGTACAGGTCAGAGATAAGCCCCTAGAATTTACGCGAAAAACACGTTAGCAAGAGCTGCGCAACGCGCGTGTGTATGCAATACGCCAATCAAAAACGCGCGCACAAGGCTCATTGGTATAGGTGTATTAGAAGCTCATTGTTTTGCCATTGTTGGTATTTTATTGTTTATTCACAATACTACCCTGGTCCCAGAGTTTTTTTTTTTTTTTTGCTACCGAAGGAAAAAGGCGTCACAGTGATCAAAGCGAGCGAGATTAGAAAAAGTCGCCCGTTGCTCGGCGAATCATTTTCGTCGCTTCACGGCTCGCTTTTATTTAAGTTTCTTTATCGAATAACTCGTGATGAACATTGAAAGACTAGAGTATCACGTTGTTTTGTTTCTACATTGCATAGCAGAAGCAAGTCTGGTTTACTTGTGTAAACCCAGTAAACACAAGCCGACCAGTGCGACGCCACCTTAATTTTCATGACGCATCGTTTTTCATTCGCATACAGCATCATTTCAGTAGAGCCGTGAAAATTGAAAACCTCGAACCAAGCGAAACACCACCCTGACTGGTTGAAAGAAGACGCAATGTTGAGTGGCTCGCCACTAATAGGGAACTTTGTCGATTTCAAGAAGCCATGACACGTGTATTGTTCTTCCAAAGAAAAAGCGAATCTGGGCCCGCAAATACAACTCATTTAGCAAGCGCAGATTCAGGCTATTCATTGAAAGAGTTAGAAATATTTTGACAAAATCAAGCTCGGGAAGGGTGCAAAGTCTAAAAAAAAACTTAATAGGTGAGTCAGTTCGGGCCGAGATTTGAATATTTTAGCGGTGACGATTTTTCCGCTCCAGTGACTTTCAATACATGGCATAATATTAAGAACTATTTTGCAATTAGTGCTGTAAGGGTAGCTTTCACTATGGAAGAAGCACAAGCATAAGCAACTTTCGCACACAGTCACGGAGCGTTGCCAAGTAAAGCTCTTTGTTAGGAAATGCAGTCCAAATAAAAGGTGCTACTTATCAACAACTCGAGTGCGTTTGCGTCTGGTCGGCCTCTTCTTCTGCTTATGCGCTATTGAAAACCAGCCGTTAAGGTACAATACTTTTAGTGTCTTTTTTGTTTATAATCATAAGCGTGACTTTCTTTTAAATAAGGCAAGCCGCTCGCGTCGTTTGAGGACAAAGTGCAGTTGGTCGGTGTCTCTTGTGTTCAGAATGCAGAAGTGACTCCACCATTGCTATTCATCAGCTTCGAATATGAAACCTTTGATCGTCCTGCTTTTAATGATTGGAGGCTTGATAAATACTTCAAGGTATGGTAAAAAAATATTCTCTCCTACAGTTGTGCATGTGTTATTCGATATTTACGAAAAAAAAACAGCTGTCACCACAGTTCAGGAAAGGAGTGGTAAGTTGTACCGTGCCCGGTTGTCTTGCAATGTGTAACGATATCGGTGATGTGCAGAAGGAAAGTAAACACAGCTTTATTTGTTTCTACGTTCTTTCCAAAATAAGGATTCAACACAACATTTTGTCTTGTTTTTTTTCTTTTACCTGTGACGATCGACCATTCTTGTTTTTATGGGATATCTTGAATCATGGTTTGTACACAACTCTTCAGTCGAAAAATATCATAAAGCCCAACGACGTTTTACCTTTTCACCGTAAATTTTAAAACCTTTGAAGGAACTGTCTTCGTTAGTTAAGCCGTATAATAACTTTCATTCACAATGTGTCGTCTAAGTTACCAATTTCATGGACGTTCATTGAATGTTCAAAGTAGAATTTTGATCGCCACTGAAGCGAGTCGCCAGGATTTTTTTTATTCCCAGACGAGAAAAAAAACTTGAAGCGGATAATTTTGTCTTTCGTGCTGATAAATTAATCAGTTTATGACATTTTCACGTCAAATATCTGTGAAGGTTGACTGTGCGTTTTGCATGCTGTCTCAGCTGTTTTCGTTTCTGAATAATAATATCCAAAACTAAATAAAAAAGACAAAAGTATATTATTATACAAAGTTAAATTGGCAGAATTGTACACTCGGTTCAAGGGCTTAAAACCACGAAAATAAAATAAAAAAGTAAGATTTGGAGTTCGCGAAACAACTTACAGAGACGTTCTTCGCTAAAATGCGTTGGCTTACGATCGATGTTTCTTCTCATTGCACATCGTGCATCAAGATTTAGCGAGAGGCAACTCGAGGTGACGCGTAAACAAATCTTGTTAACACCAGGTGACATAAGCAACGAAACCAAGTCTTTGCTGATAAATGTCTATCAAGGTTTAACTAAAAATGAAACGGAAACGGTAAATATGAAGCTCGGTGAAATAAAAATTCTGACTTGAGATCGGCCAGTGACAAAAACTTTGTCCGGAAAGCTACAGTCGCACTTGGGAACAAAATCTGTGAACAAACACCACGCCATTAAACATATAAGGGCCTGGCAAAGGATAGATTCATCCAATTGTGGAAATTCGTACGGGAAAAATTGGTCGCTCGCGCCCGGATTCATGCTGTTGCGAAACGAGAACGTGATTAATTTTACTGCGAAGTCTATCGCATAGAGACTCTGCTACATATCACCTGTCAAATCATTTCCGAATCAAGACACCCTCGCTTTTGTTTTCCAAGATTTGTCTCAATTTGGCCTGCTCCAGAGGTAGTCGACGGCATCTTTGAAGTTTGTCCGTCCGCGACCAAATTTTGTCCTTTGGGGAACAAACCGGTCGCACTTAGTTTTTCATTGTGATGACGGATTTTTGACATAAGTAAACAGTTTTGTCCTCTAGTGCGACTTGGCCCTAAATGACGAGATCCATGTTGATCGGCCTTTTTACGAGCGTGGTTACTGAGTACTGTCGGAAAACAGTTGCACCATAACTACACCTAGTCTCTTCTTAACCTTTGAAACCGCGCGTACAATAGTACAATAGCTTCGTTTAAATAGTTTAATTTTTTTAGTTTTTTGCCAGCGGACCTTTCAAAAATTGTTTCAAAAAAATATAACGACGTTAACCCGGTGAGTATATTTACAGCGACTACTTTATCGTAGCCTACGAAAAACAGCAACAGCGTGGGACGCGCTCTCAGTTTCAATAAAAAAAGTTTCAAACGCCAGAACCATTCGTGCATTCAAGACATTTAAATCATGCTAACATAACTGATTATAATTAACTTTCCATATAACGAGCGCTCCGATTGGCTGAAACAGCGAGCGCACAGTGGGCTAATAAATACTTGGCTTAAATCCTTCTTACTACCCTCATTTTCTCTATCCGTACTGTAAGTTACGGACCTCGGGGAAAAAACTAGGATCCGTAACTTACAGTACGAACCAAGAAGATATGGTTGGCAAGATATTTATTATATCTCTGTTGTGAGTCTGATGGGTTCGGGAACGATTTCTAGTTACGCAAAACGGATTAAAATTTCTGACGCACGTCGAAAGTAAAACGAGTGAATTTGAAAAGAAAGTTTTAAACTTAGTTTTACTTGCTACAAAAGTTAAGAAATAAATCTCGAAACATTTTGGCAACAAACAAAAAGCTTTAAATTTTAGCGGGTCCTACGGTAGAATACGTTCCCGCTAAACTGACCAATCGCAGCACACGTAGGAACTGAGAGATATAATACTTACTTTTCGTGTTGTTTAAGGTCTGCATCAGCCGCTGACTGTGAAGTGTCCCTTCCTCAACACTCCAACGCTGAGTGTATGGCTATCAGAAATGCTGCTCTTGCTCAAAACAAGAAGAAATTTACCCTGAAACAAGCCTCGCATGGGTTTGCCCTGTTGAATATGACCACAGCCGAACTGGGAGCGGCTGCTCTAAATGACCCATTCTCGCGTTACTACACTAGGGCGTATGTAGGAATGACACAGATAAACGGAGGAATTTTACAGCAGTACAACAACGCGACCTTTGGTGATGAAATCACGGACATCTCAGAATACCCCAAGATGTCACAGTTTTTCGAGTCAGTTTTGGAGCCAGCTGTTGGGGTAAGCGTTATGTAATCCTCGTCGTATTCTCGTTTACTTGTAGAACACTTCTAGGAAGATAGTCAAGAACAGATAAATGTCGCGGAGCTCACATTTCCAATACCGTAGGATAAGCCGGAGGATAAGCCGCGCTCGCAGATAAGCCGCACCCCGAGTTTGGCAACTCAAATTTCGGAAAAATAGTTTTTGGAAAGAAATCAAAATAATTCACAAGTGGAGACATCTTGAGAAAGATTCTTAACATGTACGTTTCTTGATTCATTGAATGTACACCAGGGTAAACGCGCTGAAACTCAATAACATTGAAAACAGAGAATACTTTAAACTGAAATCTTTACATGTAATTTTAGTTCTTCAATAGTATGGACATGATGTCTACCGACCTAAACATAAGATTGAATTTTCTCTGGTATTTTTCAACCATTTTTTTTTAAAATTCCGGTCAGTTTTTTTTCAATGGTTACACACAACGATGAGAACGCTTAATCTTTGGAACAATCTTTTCCGCGGATGCTCTTATTTTAATACACAAATCGCCTGCAGTCCACCAACAGTTTTGATACTCGCCTGCACTTAAAAACACCAAACAAAATAGAACAAGGACAATGGTTGACTCTTACCGACTCCACTGACCGTGTAAAACGTCCAGTGACATGAGTTAAAGATTCAGTGGTAACTAGGGTTTTCACGGAAAGAAATAATGTTTCAAGGCATCTTGAAACGAAGAATCGGCACAGTAATGGTTCGAAACTGATGATATTTACGACCTGGTGGGAAGTTTCGACACTAATAGGCTATCAATTTGTTTTGATTCAGCTTGAGAGTGAAGTGTAAAAAAAATTGTAAAAAAAAAGAGCCAAATCAAAAAATAAGAGCAAAAACATTTAACTGAATGTTGCCCGCTCATAAATGTTTGGCGGGAAACAGCATTAATGTTAGATGTCATGTGACCTCGAAGGAGCTAATGAGGGCGCACGCTGTTGGGGAAAAACGCCTCGGCCATATAACACAAATCTTCCTTATCTCTTTCAGGAGTACGTGAGGAGAGCATCCGGTAAAGAGGCGTTTATTGACGACAAAACTACATGGATTGACGATAGATTCTTTTCTCAACAACGCCTAGCAGGAAACAACCCCTTGTCAATCAAACGGGTGTCCATGCATGATGAAGGTAGCTAAAAATAAGGACTGTAGGACATGTTGGACTGTTTCCTTGGTAACCAGTGCTTTTCGGTATTTTTTGCCACTAGTGCCTTAAAAGTGAAAAATATCGACTGACTGACTGACTGACTGAATGACTGACTGACTGACTGAGTGGCTGACGGACTGTCTGACTAACCGACTGACTGGCTGGCTGACAGACTGTCTGTCTGTCTGTTTGACTGTCTGACTTAATGACTGACTGACTGTCTGACTGTCTGACTTAATGACTGACTGACTGACTGACCTACTGAATGGCCGAATGACTGTCTGACTGACTGACTGACTAACTGGTTGGCTAACGGACTGTCTGTCTGACTGTCTGACTGAATGACTGACTGACTGACTGACTGACTGACTGACGGCTGGACTGATTGACTGAATGACGACTGCGGACTGACCGACTGACAAACGCCCGTCCGGCCAGACTGAGTGACTGAGCGAATCATTGACGGACAGACTGGGCCTGATTCACGGACTGACTGACTGACTGACTGACTGACTGACTGACCCACTGGTTCGCTCTCCTGACGCATTGACTGAGCTTATACTGGCAGGCTGACTGAGAGCGAAGAATAGGTTGGTTGGGGCAAACATATAAAAAGCCTTTAAAACTTGTTTTTCAGAAGAGCGAAGATGTGCAGTGAAGACAACTAAGGGAAAATGGTGCCATTTTCCGTTCAGATATGGTGGTAAAGTTTACTACAAGTGTACCACTAACAGTTATAATAAGCCTTGGTGTTCAACCACAGAAACATACAGAAGAAGATGGGGATTCTGTCAAGGTAATAGTTGAGAACGTTGCAATTAATGGAATTAATTTCTAATACAGTTGGCTTATTTGTTTTTTTATTTTTCATTCGTTTAGCACAGGACGATAACGTGGCAGAAGAGCTGGGTAAGTCGCACTTTTTAACGGTAAATACTTAAGCTACTAATGCTCTAAGGTAGGGTGCACGTGCAGGGTGTGTTTTACACTAGCTCCCACTTGTTCCACAGTTACAGGGTCGTGGCATCAAGTTCCGAAATATAAAATAAATAAACATGGAAATAAAAGAAGAATGTGAATGTTCAGTGGCACATCCAAGGAATGGCTATTTGTCGACTGTTTCCGTTTTGACGGGGAATTTGAAAGTGTCGTTTTTCGTTGAACGAGGTAAACTAGAAAACCAGGAGACAACTCCAAGGAGCAGGATAGTGAACCAAAAAAAAAAAAAAAACCTCGACCCACTTATGACATCGAGTGCAGTCGAACCTGTATATAAAGGCCCTGTATTAAGCGGCCACCCTCTATTAAGCGGCCGCTCATACAAACGCTGAATTTGTTACCTGTATTAGGCGACCACCTCTATTAAGCGGCCGCGACCACGCTGTAGTAGTCCCATGTTTGTCTTTCTTTGTTATTTTGACTTGTATTAAGCGTCCACCCTTGAACGGAAACTAATAAGCCACATGTCATTTTTGCGATATATATAAATGCGATCCATCATACTGTATATCGTTGAGGAGTAGAGGACAATTTATTGCAAAGTAATTTTACACAATGTTACGTATATTATACCGTTTAAGTTTAAAGTTGGCACTGAACTTTGTTTAAAGTATTGATCGCTTGAAAGAGTGTTGATTGTCTTATTGTTTCCTTGCACGAGGTGTTTTTGTATGATACACCATATATATAGACCACGCCCATTGAGTATTTTTAGTTACCGTGTACATTAAGCGACCTGGTATAATGCGGCCCCGGAGGGTGGCCGTTATATACAGGTACGACTGTATTAGATGCAATCCAAGCCACAATGATGGGAAGTGAACGTTCTCACGTACTACGTACTTCGACACGGCTGCTTCCCGATCCACTAATTTCAATGCATGAAAGTAATTTTTATGCGAAGACATAAAAGACGTACGACAAAAAGGGTAATAGTGTTATGGATCGAATCTTCAACTCTCTCGAAACCCAGGTACCTCTTGTCAGTGACATCTCTATTCGTAAATACCTCGCAATAACTGTTTGCGCCGTTTTAAAGCTCGAATTGTTCTTACCTTTTCAGAAGCTGGAGATTGCACTGTTAAGACAGCACAGGGAGAATGGTGTCATTTTCCATTCTTCTACAACGGAGCCAAATATGAGAAATGCACAACAAAGGATCACCTTCAACCGTGGTGTGCTACAGTAGAACGTTTAAAAAACAACGACAGACGCTGGGGAAACTGTGCTCAAGGTAACAGAGTAATTTTTACAGTCATAGCTTACGTTTCTTCTCGTGGTAGTTAATGTTCTTTTTGTTTTCATATGTTTAATGACAATTGCTTTTTTCGGCTGTGATAACACAAATTTATATAGCAGACGATTGAATATGGACATTATTCCAAATACTGATGTACAATCTACTTTATTTCTTTTGTCGTTCAGGAGAAGTAAAAGAGAAAGGTGGGTCCTAAAAGACTTACATGTATAGCAAGTCAATTTTATGTGATCTCTCACTCTCGTGACACAGGAGGCTACTCATTTTTATGTGACAGGCGGCCGATATTTAAGACCATAGTTATAATGCTGGAAATACATGATTTACAAAAACACCTTACACTTTAACTTTAACTTTAACCTAAAGATAAAGATCATTTTTGCGTTTTTTCTCGTGAGTCAAGATTCTCCACTCATATGTAATAAAAGCCAATTAAGGTAATTCCTTAATATTGCATTGCGCATACCTACTGCGCACGATTTTCGCGTTATTAGCACGCGCACATGAGCGCGTGCGCGTACAAAACGTAAGAGATTTCCCTCAAACTAAGTTCGATAGCGAAATAAATGCTCCTTTTCTCTTAAACGAGCACGGTGACCCCCGATTTTTATTTTTCAGGTATTTGCTAAGAACAGTCAAATAAAGAACATATTTGAAGAAGAAAAAAAGTTTGATAGTAAAACATGATTTTTTTTGGAAAATAGTTCCGTACTGGGTGTATTTTGGCAAAGGCGAGGACTTCAAGCTAACCATGGAACTGTCCGAAAAAGTGCAATATTCCCACAACCAGGCAATCAAAAACGGCTTAAATGAAGCAATACTGCTTATGTGTATAAAAGAAGCTTTACTCTCAAGATAAAATTTTGTGTCTTTCAAGTAACCAAGACTTGATTCTGTATGAAGGTGATTCGAATTTTTCACGCGCAACCAGTAAAAATACCCCATTTTAAGAGCCTGCTGACGCGTAAACAAGCACGGTGACCCCATTTTTTTTATTGCATTTTTTAATTTTTATATCATGAATGTTAATTATGCCAAGTTTCAAAAAACGTTTGATAGTAGAACAATTTCAAGGGAATTACCTTAAGTAAGCCATCGACCCCCAAGAGTATGGTAATTCCAGAACTGCATGAACCACGAACTACGAGGAATTTGGAGGATTTTAATTGCTGGCAAACTTATGTCCTCAGTGCTAGAAACCTCTTGTTTCTTTTAAGGACTAAGGTACTGCTCGTTAAGGCTGTGGGAGTTTTTAGCACTAAAAATACTTCTTATTCTGTCAGGACCAGTTGGACTGGACTGGAACAAGTTGAAAGAAACACTGAATCCTGAATTTGATTGGGAAACCGCTGTGCAATCGACTCTCAAAACTGGTGATTGTTTGGTGGATGTACGTTAATATTTCCTTACTACTTAGTAACTAAATTACTTGCTTGCTTAGTTCAGTTATGTATTTGTTATTTATCATGCATGACGCATATCCGGATTTATGAAAACGGTGTTCATGAAAAGGTCGTTCTTTTTTGTCGTTCTTTTTCTCAAGTGAGCTACATACCTTGTTTTAAATCACTCCCTTAAAAGGCTTGAAAATAGTGATGGGAAGAAATAAAGGGGGGAAGAGTACAAAATTTCAAGGCCAGATGGCAAGAGCACCTCATGGAGGTTCTAAACAGACCAGTTCCTAACGTTGCTGCTGAGGTGGCTGAGACAGATGTGGTGAATGACAGCATTGACATAGGAGAGATAACAAGAGAGGAGATCAATAGTGCACAGGGGGACACGAAAAGTGGAAAGCTAGGCTCCAGGCTAAGATGGCGTTACGGCAGACCTTCTGAAAGCTGACACAGTAAATGCCCTGCATGGGCTATTCAACACAATACGGGAGGAAGAAAGTGTTCCTGAGACTGGTCCAGAGGGCTTGTCATCAAACTGCCCAAGAAAGGGTATTTTACAAGTTGTGGGAACTGGAGAGGTATCACCCTTATGTCCATTGTAGCCAAGTTGTTGTGAAGAGTTCTGATTAAGAGGATTGTTGCTGGGACAGATGCTGAGTTGAGAAGGGAACAAGCCGGCTTTAGCAAGGGAAGGAGCGCAGCAGAACAGATCTTTGTACTCAGAAATATCGTTGAACAGGTAATTGAATGGAACTCTAGCCCCTACCTTTGCTTCGTGGACCACGAGAAGGCCTTCGGCAGCATAAACAGGACACATTCTCTGGAAGATCATGAGATGCCGCATGAATACCAACCAAGATCGTGAGAATGGTGCAAGTCTCGTACACCTATTGCACAAGTGCAGTGGTGGATGGTAATGGAAGGACAGACTAGTTCGAGGTGTCAGGTGTTATGCAATATGCAATATGCAATATGTCAGGGTTCCTGTTTCTCTTGGTGGTTGACTGGGTGATGAAGAGGACAGTCGAACATGCAGGAACAGGCATCAGGTGGAAGATAACGGGGACAACGTTAGAAGACTTTGCAGACGACTTGGCACTCATTTCAAGTACATTCAAACACATCCAGATAACGATTTACCGTCTGAATAGCGACAGGAAGGGAACAGGCCTGAAAATCAGCACCAAGAAAACCAAAATCATGAGGATCAACGCAAAGAACAGCAATGCAGTTGTAGTGGATGGACAGAAAATAAAGGACGTGGACGGCGTTGACCATCTGGGAGCAAGAATAATCAAACATGGAGGGTCTGAGGACGACATCAAGAGCCGCTTAGGAAAAACTACGGAAACATTTAACAAACTAACCAAGATCTGGAGAAGTGGTCAACTAAGCAAAAACACCAAGATCATGATCTTCAAGTCCAACCTTGTAGTATTGCTACTCTATGGATGCGAGACGTAAAGAATGACCAAAGGGATGAGGTGATGGAGTTCGTTAAAAATATATTGGCCGATGAGGGTTACGAGCGAAGACGTGAGGCGAAGAGCTAGGACTTGCACCATCAGTGAGCAGATTAGGAGACGAAGGTTGCACTGGATAGGGCACATACTGCGTATGGATCATCCACAGAACCCATGCATTGCCCTAACTTGGCCACTTGAGGGAAAGAGGAATAGTGTCGACCAAAGGAGACATGGAGGAGAATGGTAGAGGGAGAGAGACAGAAGATGGGTTCTGCCTCTCGGAATGACGCTGTCACCGTTGTGAAAGACAGTAGATTGGAGGAAAAAAAGTCAATGGCCCCTTCTTCCGAAGGAACGCTATGACTATGATGATGATGATTTACAAAAAGTAAGGTAAAAGAGTGGAGGAATAAGAAGATCTGACATTCCATGAAATTTTTAATTATATGACTAACTTTGTACTAGAGCGGTGACCAAAAGGATTATGGCTTTGACACCATTTTCATAAATTCAGGTAGTCCATCAATATAAAGACTTGCATGATAGTTTGAAATGATATTGATTGAATTTACAGAACTATAATTAGGGAATTAAGGAAATGTATTTACAGTCAGAAAACTAGACGTTAGTATAGTTTGCTTTTTTGCCTGAAGAACATCAGATCGCTAACCCATGCTCTGCATATCTCGTCCCCTTGTCAAGCTTTTGAGAATTCAGACATCTTAAAGATTATTCATTTATTCATTTTTTTATTTTTATTACAACTCGCATGGTGCGAAATGTGCAGGGAATTAAATGACTAATTGAACACAATCAAACGGTGTAATTATATTAACGTTTCAGGCCATAAAACAGGGTCGCATTTATGCTCTTCGTTACGAGCTGTGTGACAGTCTTACGAGATCTCCAGACTTCACAGATCAAGATCCTCGAAGAACCATGCGGGACTTTCTATCTCCCATCGCTCTGTTTGCATCTACCAAAGTTGGTAAAGACAATGAACTTGTGCCTGTTGCTATACAAATGGACTACAAGCCAGGTTAGTTACATGAGTATGTATGAGTATTTATCAGAGACGATTAAGTTAGTTCAGTGGGCCAATAACTAAAATCAGCCAATCGGATTGCTCCATTGCCGGTCCAAAATTCTCCAAGTATTGGATCGGGCACTGTCCCGAATGATACCGCATGATCATTCAATTCTTAAAGATATTTTTGGTTGTTTTATGAAAGAACGTGCTTCAAACTTAAAAAATTCCTTTTCTTTTCCTACGAACTCTCTCTCCCTTCTGTTTTACACGTGAGCATACGCCTAGTCGGCTCCCAATCAGAATTGCCCGCTTTTTCGTAATCGTGGCATTTTTTCTAAACATTTTCAGTCGTGCAATAAATCTCTTATTAACCAAGCTTGCTCGGGACCGTACTGAGAGAATATTGTCTCTTTTGTATGGTCCTCCCTCGCTCGGTTCGCGCTGTGGAGACCTCGGGTACGGCTGTCACACTTGGTTGATAAGACAAACATATACCAACGACTAACAGTCCGCTTAGTACGAGAAAAAAGAAGCACCGGAAACAACGTCACTTTTCCTTAACTCCTAGCGTTTCGCATGAAATGTATTTGATTTTCAATCTTTGTTCCTTACTCAAAAACTGGCTAAACTTTGTTTCCGCTAGATTCAGCAGTTTACACTCCCGAAGATGGAGACAACTGGTTGATGGCCAAACTTAATGTTCAAATCACGGATATCGGATATGCTCAAATCGCAGAGCATCTTGCTAGGGTAACTACAGCAATAAGAAATAAAAACTATTAACATATTGAAATACAGAGGAGCATTATCATAAAAGTCATGGAAAAATAGGAGCTGTGACACTGGACACCATTAACGGGCCAAACACAAAGTTGCCAAGCTGTGATAATTTTTGACCATGCATTTGAGGTCATTTCAGGCCATATTTTTGTTTTTTTAATTTTTTATCTTAGCTGCTTGTTTTGTTTCAGGTCCATTATTTTATAGAGCCATTCTGCGTCTCCTTAAAACGCACCTTACCTCCCATGCATCCACTGAATCAAATACTGAAGTATCACTGCCGAGAGACAATTGTCCCCACTACGTTCGGAACTCCTATCCTGCTCGGCGAGTCAGGGTTTGCAGACGTGCTGTTTGCATATGGAAATGACGGAGCGCTAAGAATTCTGCAAGACATACATCCTCTGACAAGCTGGGAAGTGACAGACTTCAGAAAGAACATCAAGGTATGTGGCGATGTCTGCCTACCTCAACCTTTCCCTTTTGGACCTTTCAAGGCTTTGTGAGTTTCAAGAATGGCATTACCAACAATAATCTCCATTTCACCGCTAACGGATGGTCAGGTAGTTTGCCAGAATATCCGGATGCTCCCGCATGCAGGCTAATTCCAATGGTACTATTTATTTTCTGCCAAAAAAAGAAATTAGCCAAACAGATAGTTTCTTCACGAACACCAACACTAAGCTATAGAAGATTTAATTATTATAAACCAAATGTACAACTGAGGAATAAAATCTCCAGAATCTAATAGCTTGCACTTACCTTGTTTCCAAAGCTGAAATTTCTCGTTTTCCTTTCACTTGATGAAAGTGCTGGTAAAGAGAGTAGATGATTTTGTCTTTGTTACGTTCACTTCCATTACTCAATGGTCACGGAATTGAACTTTACGTTAATTTTCACCAGGGCCGTGGACTAGATGACAGGAAGCTGTTGCCGTACTTTCCTTTCCGAGATGATGGTTTTAAAATCTTAAGAGTTATCGAAGCAATGGTTGAAGATTACGTCAACTTGTAAGTGAGCATGAAGCCCTCATGACTTAGAAGCCTCTTAATTCAGGCTCTACCAAACAGCCCAGGTGTGCCTGTAAATATTTCGGCTTTGTGTGGAACTGGCACCTTGATGATAGAGTTATCTGAGACAAAATTGTTTGCTCAGTGCACTGACGACGTCATTGAGGGCCTCCCCCAGGGGTCTTGGGGAAAAAAGGAACAGGATCATTTATTTGAAGGGAGCAAGGGATGTTCCAGGGATTAATTTAAGGTGGCTCAAAACAGTTTACAGCACTTAGATTTTGATAGGTTGTCATAACCACCCTTTATCACTTGACGCTACAATCATGGTATCAACAAATTGCCCAATCATTGGTAAACATGTTGTTATCATTTTCGTGACACGATAGGTTACCATAGCAGCAGTATTACCTGCTGAAAACACCCTTAATTACAGCTTTAGGGGCTTATGATTCAAAAGCGGCACGGTGAAATTTTTATATTATATCAAATTTTGATAAGCATTATAAGACGCAACTTTTGGCAAAGTTTAAAAACCTTCTGTACATAGGGTTCAGAGCCGCCTTAAATTTTTAAAACTTAAAGGTGGCTCTCAACCCTTTGTTCAGTTTTTTCTAAGCTTTGCCAAAAGTTGCGTCTCATCATGCTTATTAAAATTTGCTATTACAAAAAAATTTCACCGTGCCCTTTTTGAATTATAGGAACCTAAAGCTGTAATTAAGGGTGCTTTTATCAGGTAAAACTGTTGCCACGGTAGCCTACAGAGTCGCGAAAATGACAGCAACGTGCTCGCCAATGATTGGGCAGTTTGTTGATACAATGATTGTAGCATCAAGTGATAAAGAGTGGTCATAATGAACCATCAAAATCTAGCTGCTGGAAACTGTTTTGAGCCACCTTAAGGGAGCAAAGATATCCCTATGCTATGAAATGTAACTTTGGCAGAAAAAAAAATTATAGGGAACGATGGAGTTTATCGATAGGGAGCAAGGGAGAAAAAGTAAAACTTTCAAGCGATCAAGGAAACACGCTGTCCTCATCACTGTTTACGTCTTGCAGTCAGAAATTTCTCCGATAAAAATAGAGTAGTTGCTAAGGATGTAGCTAGATTTTACCGTTCCTGTCAAATTTGAAAGAGACCTGTTGAAACCCATTCTGAGTAAATAGTTAAAACAGGTAGCCTCGTACGCGTCCTTTCTTTGTTCTTATGTCTTGAATGCGAGAAGAACTAAACCAATTAGTGGTAAGTCTGCAAATCAAAATACAGCTTACTTGGGAGAGTGATGGCGCAGTGGTGAGAGCGCTCGCCTCCCACCAATGTGGCCCGGCCGGGTTCAATTCCGGCCCGGTGCCTTCTGTGGATTCCGTTTGCGGTTGGCTCTCACCTTTCTCCTAGGGTTATTCTCCGGGTTTTCCGCTTTTCCTCCCTCTACAAAAATCAACATCTCCAAATTCCAATTCGATCAGGATAAAGGACCCGCATGAAAACAAGCTAAGGCTGATGTGGCTTCCTCTCTAAATATTGTAATTGATTTTATTTATTTTGTTACTTATAAGTGTACTTATTACACGGATAGCTCCTTGAGCGGGCAAGATGAATCAAATCCTGCGCTGTGATTGGCTACCCGAGCGGGCAAGATGGAGCTATCTTGCCTGCTCGGGACTACCGCCGCGTCCCGCAAGAAAAATTTCCCCGAAAGCCATATAATAATTCCTTTATTTACCAAGCTTGTTCGATCAAGATGGCTTGATACTGGCCTCGTTCTTTTTTTGCGAGTTTATGGACCTCGACTCCGTCTCGGTCCATAAAAAGAACTTGGCCAATATCCAGCCATCTTGACCTCACACTTGGTCAATAACCCATATTTCTATTTTGATTTTCCTTCGTTCGTGTCCATAGCCACTATTTAAATCGAAAGACAATCAATCAACCTGAACTGAAAAGTGTCAAAGCCAAAAACAAACTTAAGCGTACACAACAGCGACTTTCTAGACCCCTTTGTTTATCCTTTCAATTGTCATGAAACGCGGTTTAATCGTGTCTAGGTATTATAAAGAGGATAAAGACGTTACAGAAGACGTGGAGCTTCAAGCTTATCTCAATGAAGTGTTACTAGACGGAACTGGACTGAATGGTGGTATTGGAAGGGTAAATATGGAAACTAAGCATCAAGCAAACTGAGTCCATACTTACTTTTAAAAAAGGATGTCGCCTTTATATATAACCCCCGCTTCATATCTGTTAACTAATTAATAACTTCGGTTTAACCTGTTTTAAACAAGAAAATCCGGTAGAAAAGGGTCCGGTGCTGTCCAACCTCTGCGAAGTGGTCAACGACCAAAGGGTCAATAACAAACAAACAAACAAACAAACAAACAAAAAAACAAACAGCGCTTGTACTTAGACCCAAACTGATCTATAATATTCACAATATTTTATATGTATAATGTTTCGAGTTGAAAACGTTTGAGTATAAGTTTGTCTCTTATGGTGATGTGGTTTCATGAGATTCCGAGTCTTGTTTAGTTGTATATGCATAAGCTTGAGCCAACAATAACATACCATTACTGACAAGCGAAACAAAAGATATGAAGTTCATATATTTGGAATGCTGGATAGAGATTTAATTAGAATTGGAAAGATTAAGAACGACTATCGCAGTTAAATACACAACTTTCGTGGGTGCGATGAACCCTGAAAAAAGTTCAGGCTTCATCAAATGTTATAAGTTCAAAAGTGTACACATTTAGCTGATGCCTTCCTTCTGGATCGAAACCTCTATTTAAAGATGCCTTACATTTATTTTTCTGAAGTATGTATGAAGTAATTCATATTTGAACTGCGGTTGTAGATGAAAGTGAAGAATGATCACCGCAAAAAAAACAAAACAAAACAAAACAAAACAATTTACTGCGATGATCATTCTTCACTTTTATTTATTTTTCTCTTGGATAGATTCGAGGTTTGCCAGCAGGTATTGATTCCAAGGAAGAACTCTGTGAGATACTTAGTCGAATCATCTCGCACGTGACAATCTATCACGCCTCGGTCAACTATGTCTTGGCAGACTACCCTGAATACATTCCCAACCAGCCAACTAAACTGTACGATGACACCAGAGTAAAAGATGGAGAATTCTCTGTTTTTCGCCTTCCTAACAGGCTGACAAGTGCTGTAAGTAAACCTTGTCAAACTCATTAATAAATTCATCAAGTTTGAACAAAGGAAATCATGACCCTGACGGAGATTGAATATATGATCTTAATCAGCAAAAATGTTCACAATATGTCATTTCTCCGCTTTCTCCTTAGTTTTAGTTTCGATTAAGAAGATATCTCAGACACTCAAGGCAGTGTTTACACCACATTTCCAAACACCTCGAAGGTCGTCAGAAATACTCCGCTACGCTTCGTATTTTCAACTCTCTTCTCTGTGGTTGGAAATGTGGTCTAACACATTCTTGCGTGTTTGAGATATTACCTCACTATTTGTCACATATTGGAAGGGGGGGGGGGTGCAGGGTTGGAGGAAGGAAGGGACGGGGACGGAGGTAAACTTCGTAAGTTCCGGTTATAAGGGAGATTTTTAGGCACAGGGGGCTCAAAGATAGATATTGAATATTTCATGACTGTAATTTGCGCGCCCTTCAAGATCTCTAGTGGTGTAAATTAAAGAGATGGCAAGTTCGACTTGAGTTTAGGAATCTTAAGCATCAAGTCAAATGCTGACTCAAATTCCTTGGGAGAGTTCCTGTGCTCTTTCAATACTTAGAACTACTGTTTTTGTAGCTCCATCAGAAATTGTATCGCTTATGCTAATGAGGCAAATATTGTAAAAAGAGATTCTCCAATGAACATTTATTGTAGATTTTTGAAAATGTTTCAGATCCAATCCTCAGCGTTCTTGTCCCTGGGAGAATTTCGTTTCGATTCCCTGTTTGACTACGGCAACGAACTTCAAGACATTAACGCTGTGAATCTCGTCAATAGTTACCATAGTTACCTAATGACCGTTGTTCAACCTCGTATGCAAGAAGAGAATGAAATGCGGAAGAAGACTGGACATCTGACATATCCATATTTTATTCCAAGATGGCTGCCGAATAGCGTTCAGACCTAGAAAGCCTTGGTTATGTTGGATGGGGACATGCGCTACAAAGCGTTAACCTACTGTTTTAAGTTCCCAGAATGATCAAACCATACGAGGGCATTTTGTAAAGGGTGTGGTATCTTGATTGATTCCTTTGTATGTAGTAACTGTGATTAGTCACCAAAACTGTAGGTGAAAAATTGTGTCTATTTTGTTACGCATACGCGCGATGAAAGCAAATAAACCTTGTGTAATGTGTGCAAGCGTTTGTTTCTCGTCCTTTATATTCCGCTTCTACGAAATTTCAGATATAGAAAACATAACATAGAGAGACAGGAGGGAGAACCAATGGAATGCTGTGGGAAAACGAGCTGCAAGAGACCTACTTTGGGACCTTAAGTCGCCTAAAGTCGCCTTAAGTTGAAAAAACAGAAAGATATTTCTGGGTCGAGGCTTAATTCTTTCTAGTCACTTTTACACTGAGCAGTAAAAATATGGTCATCCAAAGTCAATTGAATCGAACTGAGTCTACTCTTTAAATACTTTACTTACCCAGTGTAAAAGAGTGACAAAAGTGGGCGATTTCTCCAGCAAAAATCATTATATGCATTTTACTTCCACATTGGACCAACTGTAAACGTTTGAATTTCGTAATTGGACGAACCAACTTGAAGCATAATGTTTATCTATCCTTTTCGTACATTTAACGAAGCCAGGTATTCACATCATCCTATACGCTTCGTGGACGGCGCTACTGTTACCAACGAAAGCTAAGGTACAAAAAAATTGTGCTGTCAACTCTCAGTAAACATGGCCGCCAGGCGAATGTTTGGAACACGCGACTTAGTTTGGCCGCGTGACTAAAGTGTACGCGAGCTCACGCGAGCTACTCGCACTCACGCGGTATGATTATGTTACTTCGACAGGCGTTTACAAAAAACAAGAAAGAAAGCAAATCGCCAAACTAATGCTGTCCGAAATTTGAATACAGTAATTTATTATCGGGTGATTTGAAATAAATCTACATTCGTGAACACTTAGCGAGAGAACTCGAATTATCGTGGCACAGGCCGATGTCTCGTCTCTTTAAAACATGGAAACCAACTAGCGGCGCAAGGCTTACTGTGAGAATCAAAATGGCTAAGACCAGTGTGTCCGGTATCGATATATTAATTTCTAGTATTTCGTTGAGAAAATGTCGTTGTGGGCATTTGTAATGTCTCAGGTGGAAACTACTGAAAGCTTGAAAGGTGTATTTTCTGGTGGTCTGATCAACCATGGTAACAACCTTCTAAAAAGATTCGATTCACTGTCTAAACTGCCAGGGTCATCAAAGTTTTCTGGAGCCTGACAAGTAATTGGTGAAATTTGGCAGAGAGTGTTCTTACAAAGGAACTCAGCACGCGGTACTCATTATGGTATTGGAATATTTTGTCTGACTGAGGCAGGAGTGCAACAAATCGATTGGGTCCCTGAAAAGGACTGAGCAACTTTGGAAAGCCATGCCATGGCCATTTGCTAAACTCCAATGTCAAAATTGGGGAGGTTCAATAAAGTATTCATTCATTCATTCATTCATTCATTCATTCATTCATTCATTCATTCATTCATTCATTCATTCATTCATTCATTCATTCATTCATTCATTCACAGTGGAGATGCCAAAAATATGGCCGATAAATCTACCAAGATATCCATTTTTATAATTCGGGAAGCATTGTAAAATAAATTTATGTAAATAAGCTAAATTAATTTTAATTTCCCTGTTGTTTGAATAATTTATGGTAAATATACAAACATTTCAAATTAAATCAAGATATCTTAAATTTAAAATTTTTGTCAGCGTGAATATATTTTTATTAGTTTTGTTTGATTTTTTTACTGTGATATCTTCACTAATATTCATACTACCTTGCTAGTATTTATTGTTATTATTGTTATTATTATTATTATTATTATTATTATTATTATTATAGTAATTGTTCAGTGTTGTGGTAATTCTTTCTTAATTAATTCTTATTATTTGTTCAATATCGGCAGTTTTAATTTTTGTGGAAGACCCACAGCCGAAAACGCCTTCCAAACTAAAATGTGGCATTCCAATTTGGAACAATTCCGAAGGGTACTGGTATTTGATGCCGAAAAAGTTTGTGTTTCCGATTGGTTTTGGCTTATTGGAAGGAGAAAAAGAAGTGTTCAGTTGAGTCCGCCAGGGACAATACATCCAATTTCACCAAAATGTACAATTTAATGTAAAAAAGATCGTGCACCCATCGCGCTTTCCTTTTTTAGAGATTCAGATTTTCTGATCTCCCGGCCCACAACTTATCAGAATAAAACGGTCATCTATCTATGATTCTAAAAGGATTCAGAATTTCTGATCCCCCAAGACTTTAATAGATTCAAAAAACTGATCCCCAGTCCACAACCCGTCAGAGCAAAACAGTCATCTACTTATAATTCTAAAAGCATTCAGAATTTCTGATCCCCATCACTTCACGGGACAAAAACGGCTATCTGTTCATGGTTCTAAAAGTATTGCGAATTTCTGATACCCCTCCCCCACCAAATCTGCCAACACGATAGAAAGAGCTGTCGATTTATAATTCTACAACAATTCAGAATTTCTGATCCCACATGACTTAAAGGGATTCAAAAATTCTGATCCCCCACTGCATAACTTATCAGAACAAAACGGTCATCTACCTATAATTCTTAAAAGGATTCAGAATTTCTGATCCCCCTTATCAGGTGACAGGACAGAAATAGCCGTCTATTTATAATTCACAAGAAATTAACTAGATGTCTGATAGCTAAAAAGTAACGATTGGATAGTAACTTTAAACACATTACAGACAAAATGGATCACAGAGCAAAGGGCATCAGAAAAGTACACAAATGAAATATTCACAGATAGGTCATTATTTATAACGATTTAAAACCACGCCAAAGGATCGAGACAAAAATTGCAGTTTCATGCCGGACAGTGAAAGGTTTTATTTTCAATTCAAAAAGATATGAATTTAGGCTCCAGAATTACAAGATGTTATTTAAAGTTCACATCAAAGATAACAAGAATTTTAATCAGGACTCAGCTGCCGTCTGCGCCACCTCCGTTTCTGCTTTAATGTGTTCGTTTCGGATTGACGGCCGCTATTCTTGCCTTTTTTTTCCCTCTGCTCTGCAATGAAGCAATTGAAGCTAAATATTTTTATAAATAGCGATAGAATTAACATTATTTTTCATTAATCAATTGATCGGGAGTGTATTCTTTTGTAAAGAATAAAGAGCAGTATGTAGGCAATGCGGTAGTGAAGTGTATCGAGCGTGATCTGTAGCTTCAAATCAATTCAGTGTAAACTTTAAGTTACCTCTTCAAAAAGCACACTAACAAGCTATTATGCAAGCATTTCATACATAGGAAATGCGTGTGAATAATTTCCTTGTTACGGGTGCTAATAAAATCAGGAGAACAAACGTTTTTCTTGTGTTTCAGTGATCGCGAAATAAATATAACAACGAAATTTCTTCAGCCACAACATTGATTTCGATTCAAAGATTGAGCAGCTAACTATAATGTTGAGCAACAATTATGATATACTTACTTTTCTGCGACTTGCCTTTCTTTCACCGAAGCAATCAAGATACTCATTTGAACTTGGACAAATCATTCCATGTTTCTTGCTGCTATTGACAATGTTGGATTCGAAATTGCGCGCAAATAACCGACTCCTTTAGAAAGGGAATCTGCTGGTCAAAAGTATTCATTTATCAGATTGACCGAAGGATTATGGGATCGGCCGGAAACACCAAAATGGCGGGCGAAGATCGTGGTGAATGTTGTTAGGATTCGATAACAAAGCTCTGTTATTTTATAGCCTTGCTCTACGTTGGAAAGCAGTCACAAATTGTTTACAGATGTCCGTTGTTATTCCAGTTGAGTCAAATCCCAGTAAAGGTGGAAAAGTATGAAGTTTCGTCGGCAAAACAGTGTGGCAATCAAACTATTTGCCAGCAGCTGGCGGTTTCTCTTACACTCGTCAGGTTTACAGAAAGCTTATGGTCCCTGCAGCTTTCCAAGGTAAACTGATTTTCTTGCATAATTTGTGAAGGTTCTTGAAATACTGGAAACGTTCTGGCCGGTTAAATTGATCGTGGAAGATTACAGAAGATGCAGATGCTTTAACACACTGTTAAGTCTTGTTGATTTCGTGAATGCAAATGTTCATTTCCTAAAGGAGTTATGAAAGCAACTGTATTCAACACAACAATATACAAACAATTTCGCGTTGGGAAAATCATTCATTGTAAAAGTACAATAAGTGCAATAAATGTGAGCTCTCTCATGTAGTTTACATATACTTCATATAGCTAGTGTATATCTTGTCTAGGATCAAGTGGGCATACATGTATTTATTATACAACAACTAAAACACAAGATATCAAAAAGCAACATCCTTCACCTTTTTGATTTTCAGGTTGATGGTGGTGCTCTTGAGGTTATGTTAGATGTGCATATTACATTATCAAGACCTTTTGTTTGCCACTTATTACTTGAGTTGCAAAAGACTGATGTTATTTTCATTAGGGTGGTTGAAGTTCTCTTTAATTGGGCAGTATTTCAAAGGTTTTTTTTATAATTTGGCATTTCATTATGCAAATAGAGGTTATTTAGAACAGCAGATATAATTCACAGCTAGGTTACGGAAAATTACTTTTCACCACTTCCAGAAATTTGTACATAAGGCTTACCATAATTTGAAAAACACATGATTCATGGATAAAATTAATTGAAAAAAATACTTTCATGAAGAAATTAATGTAATTGAAATTTGAAATTCATTTCAAGAATATTTTGTGCTTTTCCGGTCACGAAATCTGTTTACATTTCATGAAAATTTACTGAAGAATGTAAACATTTACTAGACTCCAATTTAAGTAGCTGAGAAGTGTTTCAAACAGGATTTTTGAAAGATATATATTAAATTTAAGTAAGTTTTGTGATAAATCGCAACATAATGGAAACTCATTTTCAGGCAGATTTTGTCCTCCTTTTGCATCTGGATGTGCCTGGTTTTTGGTATTAAATTTTAATGTACAACTGTAGCAGGTTTAAATAAAACTATGAGTTATTTATACATTTTCCTATGTAAATACAGAGATTTCACTCAGGTTTAGGATTTGAAGAGCAGGTATCAAAGTTCAATATAAAATGAGTAATGAAGAGTTTTCAATAGTTAGCTATATATTCACCACCTGTGACTAAGAAAGCTTTTGGCTAGGTTAATATTAAAGTGCTACGTGTACATGAGTGATGGATAATTTTTAGATTGGCTGCTATCTTTTTACTATCTCTGGCTTTTGGGTAGCTTATCACAGTGCGATATGAGTGATGGGTAGTTTTCAGATAGGCTATCTTTTTACTAACTACAGCAGAGGTAGGTTTCAGATGGGATAGTGTTTTATTGTTCAATATAAGGACTAGACTTCAGATAGTTTTTGGCTTACTACAGTAGTGGTGGTTTTTGGATAGACAAGTTAGTGGATAGCTAGGCCATCTAAGTATCTGTTGAATATCTATACAGGAAGCTAGTTTTTAGCTAGTCTATCTATTTCCTAACTATCTGATGGATAGATATTAGTTAACTTTAAGCCATGCCAAAGATAGCTATCCTCTATCTACAAAACCTCTTGGATAGAAAAAGATAGAGATTTTCATCCGTCAACCAGGAATGAGATAGTTGCAAGTAGCATGAAGTTAGTAATAAACTAGTAATAAGATATGATCGTTTTTGGGAGGGTTTCTTTAACTGAGGACAGCAAACTATTGCCAGCTACCAGGAAACATCTCCAAGATGAGTGTGCCAAATTAAAAAAGAAAGAATAGAATTGCTTGTAGCATTAGCTGCAATACTTGCATCCATATCTGTCAGGTCTTTATAAAAACAATTTTACCCACACCCTTCTCCTTTGAGCATGGTTAAACTGGTTGCGTAACTGAAGTGTGAATGAACTGGTAGCCCACTCAAAAAGTTAGACTGAAGATGTAAAAACATGTTGGGCAAAGCTAAAGTCCATGGCCGCTGCTATATGACAACAGGTTTTTGGAGGACACTGTATACATGTATGTAGAGTACATTGACCCACTTAAATGTATCAACTGCAAATTTAAATGTACATGTAAATTGCAGTCTTTAATTGTCATCCCTGTAATGCACTGCAGTGTTCCTGAACGCTCTTTTTGTTTGATAACAGTGAGGTGCCTTGTTTCCATGTTAAACAGAAATTGTTAGAAATTTTTCCTTCACACAAGGTGAGCTAATTCTGCCAGAGGAAGTGGAGTCTGCATTTATGCCTACAGTTGTGCAGTTTGAGTAATCTCACTTTTTTGGTCAATTCTGAACTTTCCTATCCTCTTAGGTACTGTTTGATATTGTTTTTTTAGACTTACAGCTACTGTAATTTTGAAGTGCATAGATCATTGTAATACAATGTGTGATGTTTACAGTTACTTATATTAATGGACTGCTGTGAAGAAACTTGTTCTTCATCACTCTCTCAGTATAATCTGAGACTGTGTATGGAATCTGTTAAGAATTATGCTATATTTGTATAAAATTTCTAATTGAATATTGTTATCAAGAAAAACTATTTTGATTAGACATTGTTCAGGCAGGCAGCAAGATCTGAACCCTGTCTTCAATGTTATGATTTAATGTGGCTACATTGGATGTAACACTGGCTTTGCTGCAGGGGATCAGAAATTCTGAATCTTCTCCTGTGTTCTTTGGGGGATCAGAAATTCTGAACCCTTTCTAGAGTTCTTTAGGGGATCAGAAATTCTGAACCCTTTCTAGTGTTCTTTGGGGGATCAGAAATTCTGAACCCTTTCTAGTGTTCTTTGGGGGATCAGAAATTCTGAACCCTTTCTAGTGTTCTTCGGGGGATCAGAAATTCTGAACCTTTTCTAATGTTCTTTGGGAGATCAGAAATTCTGAACCCTTTCTAGTGTTCTTTGGGGGATCAGAAATTCTGAACCCTTTCTAGTGTTCTTTGGGGGATCAGAAATTCTGAACCCTTTCTAGTGTTCTTTGGGGGATCAGAAATTCTGAACCTTTTTTAGTGTTCTTCGGGGGATCAGAAATTCTGAACCTTTTCTAATGTTCTTTGGGAGATCAGAAATTCTGAACCCTTTCTAGTGTTCTTTAGGGGATTTGAAATTTTGAATCCTCTCTTGTGTTGTTTGGGGATCAGAAATTTTGAATCGTTTTCTATGGAGGTACCTCTCGAGACGAGAAATTCAAAAAAATCATTTGGTGTCTTATGCGTGACTTAAACATTACATTTCAGTTCAAATAAAGAATAGGAAATTGCTTGGAAGAATTTTTTAATTCCTTGCAAACAGGGAAACTTTTCCTCTGAGTTTTAACACCAGTTTAAGATTCTTAGTATATTGCAAAAATCGTCTTTGGAATTAAATGGCAATCATAGACTTCCGTCTAAGCTCCACGTTTCACTTTAGGCCAATTTTGCACTCATTTCCAACGGAACTTCCAAGCCTGCAACGTAAAAATAACTTTTCTCCGAGACAGGTTTCTATTTTACACCGAAAAAGTAGCCATTTTTGAAGTGGTTCTTGGTATTTACTCTGAATTTTATCAAATTGGAACACCACATTTTAGTTTGGAAGGCGTTCGAACCTGACTTCAAGAAAAAGACATTTTGAAACGTGAAGTTTGAGTAAACAATTGATTACAGTTATTTTTTATTTTTTTTGTTGTTGCATCCATCAAGTTTTGGCGTAAGTATTCCAGCAAAACCACTTCATGTAAACAGGTATACTTTATTTTAAAAATAACAGTCTTATCGCAGAATTTCTTGAAATCTTGATCTGAGACCAGGTAATGATAACAAAGCGCGAGCGGTTGGCGGAACTTCATGATCTACTGTCGAGAAGTTGTGGCATAAACAAGATGTTCAACCTTTATGTTTCTAACCAGTGTGCTTGCAATTCTTATGGATACAAATTCCCCCTGTTTTACCACCAAATTTATAGATGAATCATTCGTTTCCTATCACCTAATATGGCATATACTTCTGAATAAAACACATACCGTGACATCAGAGGACACACCAACGAGATAATCTTCACATTCCCCTGTTGAGTCACCTGGACTCAGCACCCAGTGATACAAGACTGGTACATATGCAACATGATCAAAAAGTCTTTTTTCACTGGATACGCGAGAAAGGCGTCATTTACCAACTCCCCACAATCCCCACTGACTGCAAGCTTCTGAAAATCTGGAGTTGCCATTTTCTATTCTTGCAAACGATCCACATGCAAAACAAAATTTCCGATTGAAAAACTTAATCTAACTTAAATTTGTTATTTTGTATGTTTTGAAGGTTGCATAAATACGTTTGTCCAGTTATAACTAATGGGTTTACCAAGGCCTTAACGAACAAAGAGAAATTTAGAGAAATTTTTTAGAGAAATCACCAGAAGACACCCCAACGTACAAGTCATCACATTAATTCCCATCTTGACAAACCTGGATCCAGCAGCCAGTTATATAAACGTTGGTTTATTTAGAGTTTTTAGCAAATCCCTCTAGGACGAACATTTAATTTGTCCATAAAACAGATATGTTTTGTTCTATTTTATTGTTAAGCTACACATTGTTTATTGGATTTTCGATCGGGTTTCATTTTCGATTTGCTAACGATGGTGTTATTTCCTGTGTTTTTTGACGTTCTATGGAAGCTGATAACTGTCTAAAAGGTCCTTAAGGTCCTTTATTTAACTTAAATTTGTTAATTTTGTTTGTATCGAAGATAAGATAAATACGTTTGTCCAGCTGTGAGTAATCGGTGGACCAGGATCTTAACGAACAAAGACTTTCCAGAAATCACCAGAAGACATTTCAACCTTGTCCAACCAATTGCCATCACATTCCCATTTTGGGCCACTTGGTTCCAGCGTCCAGTGATGAGCATATGCTTGAAGTGCAGGGTAAATGTACAATCTATCTTGATCTCTACCATGTCCCCATTTACCGATGTAATAGCTCGCACCATCAAATCCCCACTCATCGCAAACTCCTGCCAGTACCGAGTTGTCATTCTCCACTCTAGCAAACGAGCCACAGGCATCAGGCTGGACATCCGTCTGACCGCTGAAGTACTGGACTACAGCTTCACCAGTGCTGTTAGCGACCGTGGTTACGTGGAACGTACGTCCCTGTTGTTTACTGCAGTGGAATCTCAGTTGAGTGAAAGGCATGTGTGTTGTGAGCTCATTCATGGCACTCTTGGTCAGAAAAGTCTGGTTGTTATGGTAACTGCTGATTCCGCGGTATGACGTCTCCACCGACATTTGTGGGGACGAAGGACTGTCAATTACAACGTTGGAGACAAGGAGCCAGCCTCCTAAAAATCATGTCGATCAGGTAAAAGTTATCAATTATGAATTCAATAAGAACCAGGGAGAAGTGCATGACACAAATAATACCAGTATGAGAAAGGGAAAGGCTGGTTTAGTTCCTTTACGCCCCTGACGAACTGAAAAAAGGTTAACAAGTAAGAAAAATACTTTTTTGAAAAAAGATAGTACATTCATTGATTCAATATGAGAAAATGTTTCTACATAGTTTTTTAAACGGCCATTTTTTCCTAGATAACTAGCAATCCCCAAAATCCCACCTCACCTCTCCCCCCCTCCCCCCAAAAGAATATTGTTTTTCATTATCATTAAGCTACCTCCGTCAGTTGTCATGTCGCAGAAGACCTTTAAAGGGTTTCCGCTCTTCTCAGGGTCGATCCAGTACTCGCCGTCTCCTTTGGAGTCTCCTGAGTCCCGGATGTCCTTACATGAATGAGCAGGCTGATTGGAATTCCAACCTTTGATTGCTACAAAACAAAAGATGATGTTTTCAGGAATTGTTAAGCCCACCCATCTTTTACTTGTGATTTCGACCACTCAGTGAAAGAAACTCTGAATTCAAACGAAACTATGTAATATACTTTGACCCTCTCTCCTCCGCAGAGCCTCAAAAGCTTTTTTTTTCGGGGGGGGGGGGGGGGTAGAATCCGCTGAACGATATGAGTGCAGGCGCACGGTCGATCCATTCGACTTTGCGTGTGCACGAATTTCGTACGGCGGCTATCTATGTCGAACTTTTTGAACCTCTGCGGAGGAGAGAGACTTTGACCTGCTCTCCTTTCTACCAATCATTTCTGGTTGATTATTATTCTACTCTTACTCGTAAAGGCGGACATGTCCGTCTGAAAAGGTCCGCTAAGATATTTTGGACTGTCAACCCCTGACTCTAAATTAGAAATTTCCAAAACTCACGAGTTTCACAGCGTTTTCCCTTGTATCCAGGATGACATTGGCCAGTCTTTATTTCTTCATTCTGTTCACGAAGATCATTGATACATGAAACCTGTAAGTTGGATTAGAATCGGTCAAAAAGCTGTCTATCTGTTCTATTAGTACTTTTTCTCCAATTTTCTGGTTGAGTATACCTCCGAAAAATTATAAATAATAAAATTTTCTTGTTTGCTCAACATGGTAAGTGACATGCAGTTTTGCCTGCAGAATAAAAATGTTGCATCAACTTAGAAGTAACCTACCTGGACGGAGCCATAGTATGTAGATCCTTTCTTCCATTTAAAATTTCCTGGTTTCATCTGTCGGGTTTTGTTGTTTAGGTCACAAATGCGTCGTTGTCCATTGTTGCCATCGGGATAAACATTCACCGACTTGCAACTGTTATTTCCGATGCATTTAAGCTGACATTGAAACTCATCCAGAACAGTAACCGTGTCCATGGCATGACCAAGTAAGGCATGGTCTAAAAGAAGAAAGGAAATAAAAACTCTTTTGAATGCGAACTGAAAAGACTGAATAGGAGTAAAGAGAGGCGTCTTAATTTACAGGTGTATCCTTACCAACTTGAGTTTCAAAAACGTTTCCACAAAAGTCTGTGTTTGCCGCCCCGAATACGAATCCCAGGAGAATATTGAGAGCTGCAATGACCAACTGAGTCGGGCAAGAGTCAGCCATAGAGATACTGTGGTGAGAACTTCGTCTAGAAACGAAGGTTGACACCTAAATTTGTACCACTGCTTTGTAAATTTGAGCCCTTTTATGCCTATTCATGTACATTTGTGACTGATATTGGATATTTAATTTTGTTACTTTTGAAATGCTTCCAGGCTTCCATTAATCTTCATGTTTATCTTGATATCATGTAACTTGCCGCTTATGTTTACCTAATGAGAGGATTTCAGTATCACCAACCAAATAAACTAATATTGCTTCTAAGGATTTAAAAGTACATTAAAACAATCTTCAGTTATAAACTTCCTTTGCTTGAAAGTGTGCTGGTACTGTAATGAGAAATCACTCATCGTAAAATTAACAAGAAAAGACATAAACGAAAATACTTGAGTCTCAAAACATTGACGTTTTTCGCCATTAATTGACGTTTTCTCGTCGTGGTTTGGTTTGCCATGCAGGTGGTTTCCTCTTTCACAAAAGAACTTACTGTTTATGGATATTTAGTTTTCTTGCTTCCATAACTACATATCGGAGTTTAAAGTTAAGTTAATAGTTTTTTTTTTTCACCAATTTCTTTGTGCTCTCTTCAAAAAAAAGCTAAGAATGGGGCAGTATAAGAACTGGAAAATGCTTTCACGTAGAGTGACACAATCACCAACTAACACCAAGTTTTTGCCATTATAATATCGGCCTCTCACTTTACATTTTAAATTTAGTTGTAATTTATCTTAACGGTCACCTCTTAAGATATGATTACTGGCCTGTGCGCAGGAACGTTCTGAGTTGAGGAGAGTGAGGGTGAGGGTGGGGAGGCTTAAACACGAACCCCCTAAATGAACAAACTAGGAGGTCCCACAAAACATGAAATGCAGGAAATGCAATAAGAGATAAGAGGTGAAGCGTTACACAATTACAAACTTTCTCTGCTAAAGAAGTACTCTTGCCACTGTATAAGTGTAAAAAATTATCAGCCGGCCTTAAATTCAAAATCAAATCCGACTTTGCACAATGAAGTTTTCTCCACTGTAACGCCCCTGCTAATAACATTGTAATAAATCAGTGACCCAAAGATATTCCTTTAGCGCGATTCAACGTTACCTAACGCTAAAAAACAGTGCAAACGGTGTATTAATCATGAAGGAAACTAACAAATGCAGCCCGAAACATTTGGTGGTTAAAACGCTGTAGTCAATAGGATATCGGCCTGTAATAGTTTCGTATTTTCGTGGAATATGTCTGTTGTGAATATCAGGCCTGGCAAGGATGTCGCTAAGGCCCAGCTGCCGACGAATTTTACCGCCTGAAATTTCACACGAAAATAGAGACTTAAGTAAACTATGGAGTTGTCAAGGCCAGAAAAGCTATGTGGGATTGTCAATTAGTCGGCTGGACCTGTCCACACTAGCCCGAATACGTTATCAGAGTGAAACCTAATTAAACTAATATTGCTTCTAAAAAATTGAAAGTACATTTAAAATAATCTTCAGTTATGAAATTTCCTTGCTTGGTAGTGTGCTGGCACTGCAATGAGAAATCACTCATTTTGAAATTAACAAGAAAAGACATAAACGAAAATACTTCAGTCTCAAAACAATGACGTTTCTCGCCATTAATTGACGTTTTTCCGTCGTGGTTTGGTTTGCCATGCAGGTGCTTTCGTCTTTAAAGACCTTACTGTTTGTGGATGTTTAGTTTTCTTGCTTTCCATAACTACATATCGGAGTTTGAAATTAACTTTGCAGTTTTTTTTTCACCAATTTCTTTGTGCTCTCTTTAAAAAACTTAAGAATGTGGCAGAATTAGAACTGGAAAGTGCTTTCACGTAGGGTGACACAATCACCAACTGATGCCAAGTTTTTTCCATTATAATATCGGCTTTTAACCTTACTTAATTGACGTTTTTCCGTCGTGGTTTGGTTTGCCATGCAGGTGCTTTCGTCTTTAAAGACCTTACTGTTTGTGGATGTTTAGTTTTCTTGCTTTCCATAACTACATATCGGAGTTTGAAATTAATTTTGCAGTTTTTTTTTTTCACCAATTTCTTTGTGCTCTCTTTAAAAAACTTAAGAATGTGGTAGGATTAGAACTGGAAAATGCTTTCACGTAGGGTGACACAATCACCAACTAACGCCAAGTTTTTGCCATTATAATATCGGCCTCTCACTTTACATTTTAAATTTAGTTGTAATTTATCTTAACGGTCACCTCTAAAGATATGGGTCATGGCCTGCGCGCAGGAACGTTCTGAGTTTGGGAGGGTGAGGGGTGTGGGTGGGGAGATTAAAGGCGACAGCGACGACCGAGGGCGTTTTCAGGTAAATGGCAAAAACGCTGCGGAAACGGTGTGAACATGAAGCGTTTAAATAGTTTCCGAAAATGTATCATTTCTAGAATGTTTTAGGGTGGACGGTGTTACCGCTGTTTCGCCATAATATTATTCGAGAAGAAACCAAACTAGCACTGAGCTTCAAACATCGTACGACTTTATTTGTTTACACGGATAAAAGTTTGACTAGGAAAAAATGCAAGCAAATAGAAAATGAATACAACAATAATAAGTGAATGAAGCTAGGCAAAAGAAATAAGAAAACCATAACAAACACGACTTACAGAAATTCCACCAGAATGACAAAGTAGGAATAGAACAGATCCTGGATACGTACGCGATGCGCAATTTGCTCCAACGGATTAGCTAGTTAATTTTTAAAAATAACGAAACCGTAGCTCTTAAATTAGTACAAGGATATGCGCGCAAAATGTAAATTAGTTGTCCCGTAGGAATATCATGATTTGCATAGGGAACGAAAACAATAGGAAGCAACGTAACAATGGTACAGACGGTTCCTCAATTTCAATTTTCCTTCGGTGAACGCGTTCGCTTCTCAGTGTCAGGAGGGTTATAGTAAAATCGCGTCATAGAATGATTTCAAACTTACATCGTTTCACATCTTCCGTAGGACATAAACTACTCGTTCACCACAAACAGCTGACATCCTTGTCCTCTGAACAATTATTCTGAGAAATTATGTGCGTGGGAACACTGCCGCTGTTTTAAATTAAGCCCGAAGACAAAAATCAAAGGTGACAGGAGCTCATCACTAGGAGCGTGCAACTACCCCATATTCCTGTCACGGCGTTTTCACAGACCAATGCATTCTTAGTTGGAATTTAACGCTAATTCAGACCCCCGCAGAAACGTCAGTGACCAATCACAAGCAGGGACTTAATTTTTAACTGACATCATCATTTCGGCGGAAGATTAGAAAGAAAAACATGTATTGTGTACCTTACCGATGCGCGCTCATGTAGACCGGAACTGACCTATTTTTGCGGAAAAGAAGCCTAAAACTAGACCGGTCTGTAAAAATGCCGTGACATAACCTTAGTATAGGAGCTGCATGCTCCTAGTGATGGGCTCCTGATGATGATTTTCAATAATTCGTCCACGTATGTATATCTGACCACGGAATTTCCCGTCAAGGCACATACAAGACTAGCTGCATAATATTCATAACAATTTGCTGTATTATATCATGTTTTGCTCTACTTATTTATTTTTTACTGTGAGAAAGTGGAGGTGGAGGAAGGCGGGGGTTCGCTAAGACTCCCCTAGCCCCTCCCTCTACGCGGTCTCTGATGTTGTAGCATACAAAACGTCAAGTACAAAACCATAATTTTTACGACATGCGTTGTTTTGTCATGTTTGTCACCGCAGCGTGTCTTACATATCATTGATTTTTAATTTTGGGCAGCCTGTTGTTTAAGTTATTTTATAGAAAAAATAAACTAAGCGAGACAAACCACTGATCATGATCACAGTTAGTTCTAAAGGGAATGAAAGTAAAACTAGACAATATAACGCTATTACCATCCACCATAACGGATTTTGCCTATTTAATTCATGACAGACAGGAGAGTTACATGAGAAGATGAACTGTTATGATAAGAACAAATATATCGACAAAAAAAAAAAAGATCATAGAACATCAAAGCATTTTATTTTACAACCTTTTATTTTATAATAGATATGGACATAGGCATAGTTAGCTATAGTAACGGTGCGTGTCTCTCTAAGTTATAAGACGAATTCCTAAGTTGTATTAGGTCACGCAAGCAGGCGGGGCTAGGACCCTTGATTGTTCTAAAAATCGAGGCAGCGATGTTGCGAGCTCGCTGCTCAGCTAACGTTGGTTTATTTAGAGTTTTTAGCAAATCCCTCTATAATGAACATTTAATTTGTCCATAAAACAATTGTTTTGTTTTATTTTATTGTTGAGCTACACATTGTTTATTGGATTTTCGATCGGGTTTTCATTTTCGATTTTCTAACGATGGTGTTACTTCCTGCGTTTATAGACGTTCTATAGAAGCTGATAACTGTCTAAAAGGTCCCTAAGGTCACTTCCCAGTATTGCATTGCGCATCCCTACTGCGCATAATTTCACGCGTAATTAGCGCGCGTGCATTAAAAAATGGCGGCTTTTTTTTTGCGGCTGGACCTCGCCGTAGAGTTAAATCGTCATTTTCTCGAAAACGAGTACGGTGACCTATAATTTTTTTATGTTGCGTTGAATTGAGTAATAAATTTCTCTATGTAAAATAAAAATGGGCAAATTCTCAGTGTCGAGCAAGAAACAATTGTCGGAAACGTGATTTTAGCAAGCAATCGTGACTATAATCATGGTGCTATTGTAAGGATTTATATGGTACAAACAAGGTGCTGTTGCTCCTAAACGAACATGGGGACCCCTCATTTTTATTTCCAAATTTAAGTTCCTACAATATGAACAGTCAGTAGCCAAAGTTTGACAAAAATCTCAGTGCCGGTTCTATTTCAGTGGAATGACCTTAAGGTCCTTTATTTAACTTAAATTTGTTATTTTTGCATGTATCGAAGATTAGATAAATACGTTTGTCCAGCTATAAGCAATCGGTGGACCAGGATCTTAACGAACAAAGACTTTCCAGAAATCACCAGGAGACACTCCAACGAGATAGTCATCACATTCCCATCTTGAGCCATCTGGATCCAGCAGCCAGTGATATAAAGACGCTACAAAAGCACTGGCATAGTACAATCTATCTTGATCTTCAGCATGCCCCCATTTGCCGACGTAATGGCTCGCACCATTATATCCCCAATCATCGCAAACGCCTGCCAATCCCGAGTTGTCGGTCTCCATTCTAACAAACGAGCCACAGGCATCAGGCTGGACATCCGTCTGACCGCTGAAGTACTGGACTACAGCTTCACCAGTGCTGTTAGCGACCGTGGTCACGTGGAACGTACGTCCCTGTTGTTTACTGCAGTGGAATCTCAGTTGAGTGAAAGGCATGTGTGTTTTGAGCTCATTCATGGCACTCTTGGTCAGAAAAGTCTGGTTGTTATGGTAACTGCTGATTTCACGGTATGACGTCTTTACTGACATTTGTGGGGACGAAGAACTAATAATCACAACGTTGGAGACAAGAAGCCAACCTCCTAAAATGAAACGAAGTTCAGTGGTCACGTGAGGAAATCAAAGCAGTTGAGGACTGTATTCGCTTTTATCACGAAAAGAAAAAAACGACAACAACAAAAAGGTTAGTAGGTGCAAATGCTCTAAAACTGCTGCACAATAGAGGTCATATTTGTCGTGACGTTTTCATCGTTAATTACATCAAACAATAAAGCGTGGATCGTGAAACTTTCACAGCATGTTAAATGTTCCTTGTGTAACGGACAAATCAGATCTTGACGGAATTTTTTTTAAAAGAGAAAATCATCCAATTGTTGAACGCTCTTTGACTAGTTTTTATGGTCAATAAGAGCACAGACAGTCACATGACGCCATCACGCGTGGACCTTCACAATTTTACCAAACTTTCACAGCGTGTTTAATGCTGTTATTTCTCGATTATAACCGACAAATTGCATATAAATTGGAGCTTAGTTTAAGATGACGTTTTCTTCAGATTGAATTCAACGGTAAGGCCGCAGAGAAACATGTATTTGTCAAATTTTGACGTGGATCTCGATGAGTGGAATAATTATTTTGTTGTATTCTGAGAACTGATCTGATGCGAGTGGACCGGACTCGGCGATAATTCAGCGGGTTTTCAAGAATTTCCAGATGGAGTATAGCTTAGTTACAAATTTCCATTTTTGAAATTTAGTTACGACTTATTGCATGTTTAAAGAGTTATCGACGTCTCGCGGGGGTTTCGAAATCATTTTGGCTAAACGAAATTCAGGTTCTCTCGCACTTTAACCTAGCGTTTTCTTTTTTTTTTCTTTTTTATTTCAGTTCGTCTTTTGTTTTCTTTCTCGACAAAGCCTCGTGGATCCACAGATACTTTGACAATGTTTCGACCCAATTTATCAGCAATGAGAAGACAGACGCACAAAAAGCTGGTCTCATTTTGTTAAGTAGAGCGGGAAGCTGTGGGGGCTTTGTGCACATCTTCCTAGAATTTTAGAAGGTTTGGCCTTTCATATCATTTTATCGTTAACTTACCTCCGTCAGTTGTCATGTCACAGTAAACCTTGAAAGGGTTTCCACTCTTCTCAGGGTCGATCCAGTACTCGCCGTCTCCTTTGGAGTCTCCTGAGTCCCGGATGTCCTTACAGGAATGACCAGCCTGATTGGCATACAAACCTTTTATAGCTACGAGAAACAGAACGTGTTTTAAATGTTTTGTTTTAAATAAGACTCTTTATGCTCTTTTGAAGCAAAAGGGAAATCATTCTTAAAGTTCCGCAAACATCACTAAATTTACTCTAAAATAATAATCTTACAAACACTGCGCAGTACGAGGGAACCTTTTGAAGCAAAATTCAAAATGCTTTATCAAATTATACAAAATATCGTCGCAAGACAAATTTTCACTAATTACGTTTTTCACATTGTTTCCCCTTGTATCCTGGATGACACTCTCCGCTCTTCGTTTGTTTGTGCTCACGGGAAACATCGACGCAGGAGGCCTGTGTTGGGTGAAGATATGAAAGAAACCAGGTCGATAAATTAAGTAGTTACCGCAAGATCTATTAACATAACCTAATCGTTTTATTTAAGTCTATGTTCCCTCTTTTTAACCATTCAAGCCGATCCAGCACTTGTATTTTTCTCAAAGATCACTCTGCGCGGGTCAAGTTAAGGTTACAGTATACGTTCAGGTCGGCAATTTTCTTCAAATTTGGATGTTTGGGTCAAAGAAGTGGTCGAAGAATAATCTCTAATTTCTGAAAAAATAATTTGAAAAAGACTATTGGCGGAGAAATGGCGGTTTTACGTTTTCGCCGGAAGTAAAAGTTTACCTCTTGATTGACAGCCTTATGGCGCGTATGCAATCAACCGAGACGATTTTCGCGGGAATTACCTGTACGGATGTCACGAATTGACTATTAGGTGTAATTCTATCAAGTTATAAGTAAACATAGACCACCTTAAAAACATAGACCAGTTCGAAAAAGCGAAAATAGCGAAGAACGAATGAAAATACATCAGTGAGTGAAAAAGCGAAAGTTCGTCACGCAAATATAATGAAGCCATAGCTATCGTATAAGGTAGGCAAAAATTTCGAGGTAAGAGAAAAGAAAGGTCCTGTAAAAATTTGGGAAGTTGACAGCAATAACAGGGATGTTGACAGAGACTCTTCTGATGAGTCCGATATCGACGAATCGTTGGACTCGATCACTGAGATCCATTGAAATATCATCCAAGCACAGTTGCTCCGCCGCGCATTCTTTTATTTGTTTTCTTCGCCCAGCCACTCTAGCGTGCGTCTTCTTTTTCGTCTTTCCCATTTTGCCAGAGTGACCAGCTTCGAGAAAAACCGAGCTACAGAAAAATTATCTCTCCGCCTTCGGCGCCTTAATCTTGAGCGTATTGCGAAACACAACGGGTTTTTTGGAGCTTCGCGCGTAAATTTCACCAGGAGGTTAACGATAGTAAACTTTCCCTGCACTGATTGGCTCAGTTATCTGAGAAACCAGTTGACGGCGTTTGTGGGTGGAGTTTGTTTGCGAAGCAGAAGATTTTTCTTAGCGTTGTTTTCTCGAATAAATTTTTTCGCTTGTAGCAGACACTTTAAAGAGTGCTAACTCAAAAAAAATTTGTTCAATTGCCTTCAAATTTGGACAGTAGCTAGTTAACAAATAAAGAAGCCTCGACGGTGCTCTGTTCTGTTGTAAAACACGCAGGAAGGGGTAGAACACGAAAGAAGTGTAGGGGAAAATACGAGACGTAGTCGAGTGTTTTTCCCTACTTCTTGAGTGCTCTACCGCTTCCTAAGTGCTTTACAACAGAACAGAGCACAGTCGAGGCTTCTTTATTTGTTTTATGATAAAGAATCCGATAATTTCCCTACGCATTTGGCTGAATTTTCACACCAAACTTTATTTTCCAAGCGAGCAAAAGTGGCGTCAGCCGTGTACTGTTCTCTGATAAAGCACGCTAAAATAAGCCAATCACAACCATTGTTAGAATTGTTCAAATAATTTGATTGGCTAACGATGCGACAACTGTCAATCGCAAACTGGACTTCAGCTAAGCTTTCAGTTTCGAGTAGTTTGAGCGGCTTTCGATAGAAGAACGATGCCTTCGAAGTTCGCTTTTAAGTTTAATTTTAAATACGGGGGGGCTAAAGGCAGGTGAGGGTTTATAGTCCAGAGGAATCCGGTCGTATTGTGGCCCATGAAAACGTGCACTTTTCCAGTGGAAATTACGAAACGCGGAGCTCAAAGCTTGCGGATGAAAATGCAAAATGTCGAGTAGAATTTGAAAGGAGCTACAGTTATTTACGGCTTGTAGCCGCATGCAGCAAGATTGCCCGAACTAGCGTAAAAGTTAGAAAGACTAAACGGCTCCCACTTGTTCTACTCCGAGCACAGAAGAGAATATCAGAGTAAGCTTTGCACTGACCACTCGTCGGTTCACTGCGCTGAGATGACCGGAGAACGAGCGTTACTACACTACATGTAAGTGTTGTTTGAGCAATTGAGTATTTTTACAAAAATAAAGCTTCTCATCGTAAACTGAGACAGTTCATTTGTTGTTTTATGCCGTTGTTTTACTTCTTAAGTATAATTTCTGCCTTCGTAACAAATATAATGTCTTTTATCGAAGCACTGTTTAGGTTGAGAATTTGTTTATTTCGCTACGTGCTTTGTACGCGGGAATCTAGCAAAACTTGTTATTTTAGTACAGTTTTAACACTACTGTTGCTAACAATGGTCTCTGCGAGCCATATTTACGGTCATCAACCCGTGCTCTGTTCTCTGATAAAGCACGCTCTTTCAGCCAATCAGTGCGCGCGTTATATGGAAACTTTATTATAATATAATTTAACATGTAAACTTGTCTGCGAATTGTTAATTTTGAAATGTTCTTTCTTCGAGAGCGATTTTTGTACGATCATTCCAGCTTTTTAAATCCTATTTCGAAAATGTGCTGTAACTTTTTACTGCGATTGAATATGGCAAAACGCAGACACGCTTTCTTAGCGCATTGGGCCCTGAAACCGAGGAAAAAATTAAATTGGCGAAAAACGAAATTCGCTTTGACGTGTAGCTTTCGAAAGGTGATTCGGGTGCTCGCATTTGGTGGTCGTGAAAAATTCGACAATTCATTTATTTCAAAATTCTTGGTATAGTTTGATAGCCAGCTCTGTAAGTTTTAATTTGATATAGGGGTTTAGGTATCTACCGCTTAACCGCGAGACACCCCTGAAGGTATTCTGTAACCTTAACTAAACTAGGTTATGTGAACTGAACGGTAGTTCATTTTCAACTAATTCGACTGACCTGAACAGAGCCATAGTATGTAGATCCTTTCTTCCATTTAAAATCTCCTGGCTTCATCTGTCGGGTTTTGTTATTTAGCTCACAAATGCGTCGTTGTGCGTTGTTGCCATCTGGATGAACATTAACCGACTTGCAACTTTTATTTTCGATGCATTTAAGCTGACATTCAAACTCATCAAGAACAGTGACCGTGTCCATGGCATGACCAAGTATTACATGGTCTGAAAGCAGAAAGAAAGTAAATATTTTGTCAGTCAATGTACAGTATCATGTCGAAGGAAAAGAGAACGAATCAGTTTAGATGTGGACAGTTCTCCGAGTAAAATAAAAATATATAAAAAATTAGGTTAAGGGCTGTTAAAAATATTCAGCTTTGCAAAAACCTGGGTGTTTTTATAACTAAGCCTTAAAGATTACGTAATACCATTGCCATAGGGAGCAATGTGAGTTGATTCTTTGTTTCATCCAAGAGTGAACTGTGAATTTTACTGCGGTCAGATAGTGAGTTACTTGTGTCAGAAATGAAAAAAAAAAAAAAAAAAAAAAAATTGGGGGTCACCGATATCGTTTCAGAGATAAAGCGTGTGGAAACTACCCTGATTTTGAAAAAGTTGGCGCACGTAATTCAGCATGGTCTACAGAGGTTTATAGTTTAGAATATCGAAGGTGAGTCAACGGAGGCAAAAGGATCTTAGTCGTAATTTATAGAAGTGGGTCTGTTGCGTAAATAAATTCAAATGTTGCCAGCGATTTCACAAAACTTAACCCTTCAAGAGGCATTTGAAACCGTCGCACATATAAACGTAGAACTAAAAAGAACGGAATTCAATGGCGCATTTTACAAAAAATTCAAACTTCTAGCCGATAGATTTTCTTTATTTTTTCGCTGAACGTAGAAAATTGGTAGAGAAAATGATCCATCTAAAGAAAATAAGCGGTCACCGAACGTCCAAGATCGTTTAATCCAGGCAAAGCTATAGCAATGGCCAACTCTCATGCATGACGTGGCGCTTAAGACTTCAGTTCTTCACAGTTTACATGTGTTAACTTACCGACTTGAGTTTCAAAAACGTTTCCACAAAAGTCTGTGTTCGCAGCCACAAATAAGATCAAAAAGATAATGTTGATAGCCGCAATGGCCAACTGAGTCAGGCACAAACTAGCCATCTGTAAGATTTGTTGTATGGCTCGTTGTTCTGTAACGAGTGCTCCTTCTTCGCGTCAGTATTTGTCCCATCCCGGACTGACTTGTAACGACTCTGTCAGTAATTCTATCCTCTAAATTTTTAATTAGTATCGTTAAGTGCTATGGTCAGCTTGCCCGCTATAGTTAACCTATACTGCTCCGGGGAAAGGAAATAATAGCGGGGAGACTGCTCTCCTCATTAATATCACATTAACAAGACAAGAGAAATGTCTTTTGTGTTTTTTTGAACAAATGCACCCTGGGGTATGAAATGCAAATTTTAACAGCATCATTTGTGAAATTAAATATACTTCAAAATCTCATGAAACCAAACAATATCACATTACGATAAGAGAGATAAGAGAAACCTTTCTATGGCATTTTGTTTTTCAACAAATACAGATCTGCTAAACCGGTCAGTTACGTTCAACCCAGTTATAGTTTGAGCGAAAAAAGAAATAATTGAAAAAAGAAATAATCGTTTTATCGTCGTCCTATTTTGGCAGATGTTTTTTTTTGTTTTGTTTTTTTTGACAGATCTTCTTGTTCAATTTAGGAGGTTGTTATGTTTTCTTTTTTTCCATTTAATAAATTCATATATATCATGCAATCATTTCCTATATAATTATATTTTCTTTCATCAATAAATTTTCCTTCATCTTAAAAATACTTCTAGGAAATGCAGCGCAAAAAGGGACAAATTTCTCTCTGAATCACTCATTTGAATAATAAACAAAGTTATTTGTTAGCGGTGGCTCTCTTTACCTCGCTATTCATTTGTGGTTTTGTTTTTCCTATGTTTTGAAGAATGTTTAATTTACAGAACCCTCGAGTCCACATATTGCAACCACTGAGGATAAGAAAACTTGAAGGAGCTGACACCACCCCTCCCTTCTTAAACATATTTATTTTGTCGCGAAGTATCATGGGAAAAACAAACGCAAGAGTTTGTTTTTGTCCGCCGTATTGTTTTTTTTTTTTTTTTTGTACAGCAAGCATGTTTTGCTTTGAGTGAATTGAACTCGCTGTGTTTTGCTTACTTTTATAGCAGGCTTTTCACGTTCTACTGCTAGCCTGTTCTTCAATGGCAACCGGCAAACCTGTTTACGCGACGGCAAGACCTTGCGATTACATATACTTAACGAACAAAGACTTTCCAGAATTTTTCAGAAGACAATACAGCGACAAAATCATCGCAGTCCCATCTTGAGCCGCCCAGAGACAGCACTCAGTGATATAAGTTCTGTACAAAAAAGGCGTGATTGTACGATCTGTCATCCGCAGCATGATCCCATTTACCATAAAACATCCCCCACTGGCCGCAAACTCCTGCTAAAATCGAGTCGTCATTCTCCATTCTAACAAACGAGCCACAGGCATCAGGTTGGACATCCGTGTTACCGTTGAAGCACCGGGCTACAGCTTCACCAGTGCTGTTAGCGACCGTGGTCACGTGGAACGTACGTCCCTGTTGTTTACTGTAGTGGAATCTCAGTAGAGTGAAAGACGTGTGTTGTGAGCTCATTCATGTCACTCTTCGTTTGGAACGTCTGGTTATTGTGATAGCTGCTGATTCTTCTGTACGACGTCTCTACAGACAACTGTGGTGTGGAGGATGAGCCGCCAAGCACAGCGTTGAAAGAAGCCAGCCTCCTTAAATATGGCAAGTTTCATTGCTCACGTGATCAAGCGAAGCCCCCAAGAAATACTCCAAAATTATTAAAGAATAAAAAATGTCGCTATAATTTTAAACATGAGGATATAAAAAAAATTGTTAGAAATATGCCAAATATTTACAATAACTTTAACAATTTCTTATTGGGTAGTTTTTATGGGCAGTAAGAGCACAGGCAGACACATGACGCCATCACGCGTGGATCTTCACAATTTTGCCAAAGTTTCACGGCGTGTTTAATGCTGTCATTTCCCGATTATAACCGACAAATTGCATCTTAACGGGAGTTTAGTTTAAGATGACATTTTTTTTAGGTTGAGTTCAACTGTAAGGCCGTAAAGAAACATGTCAAATTTTAACGTGGACCAGTGGAATATTTACTTTGCTATATTCTTAGGACTAATCTGATGCGAGTGACTGGACTCGGTAACAACAATAACAAGCTTTTATTAATGATTCAGCGGAATTTCAAGAATTTCCCAAAGAAATAAAGAGCAGTTAAAGAACTTCTGTTTTTGCGTTTTGGTAATGGTAATGGTCGGGATTTTTAACCATGTTATATTTATTTGCATTATTTGTTTCATTTTTATTTTTTATTGGCCCTCAAAATCTTCGTTAGGTGGGTGATTAATTGAGATGCCGGTAATTTTTTTTAATAGTATATTTATACCCCGTTCACACCAACTTGTTAAACATGTCTAAAAGTGGTTTAACCAACAACGTTAAAAACTAGTTGCTTACACCGTGCACACCCCACAACTTAACCAGGTGAAAACCTGTTTGATTAGAGTATGGTAGCTAGGTGGTATGAAATAGGTCTTCTCAAAATGACTGCAAAGCATAATCGACAAATTGGAAAAACCTAAAGCTGATTTAGTTCAACTCGTTTAGTTGGTGTGAATGGGATAATAATTTGAAGTTAATGAGGTCGTGATTTCCGAATCAGTTTGGTTTTTCTTCTCTCTTTTTCTATTTAGGTCTCTCTCATGACTCAATTAATCGTAAATGAAAGGACGGACGCATAAAAAGCTAGCGTCTATTTGTTAAGTACAGTAGAAAACTGAGAGCTTTGTGCACTGTTCCTAGGCATTTAGAAATTTATATCAACTATTTCCCTTCATATCATTATTGTCGAGGAAAAGGTTGTTGTTATTCATCGTGGTAGATGCAATAATAAAGTGTATTATCATTTGTCTCACGATGTAGTCACTTGAGATGTAGATCGCGACGTTTCGACTGCTTACTGCTAGTCTTCTTCGGGCGATAAGGTCGACTGATTGCACGGTATCATTTATATCACAAAGGTCGGCTGTAATTGGTGCATTTCGATCCTCCTATTGTTTCATTGTTCCGGCGAGTAGCTGTTCCCTCAGTGGTCCGCTGTTGTACCGTTCTCCTGTTGTTGTGTTTCTTGATCGTGGGTATCCATGCTTCAGGAATTTCAATTCCACTATCCCTGTTGATGTTATTAGGGTGAAGTCTTATGTGAATAGCTTCCTTGACCCTTCCTTTGTAACCGCGGATCACGTCTGCTAAACTAAGGTACATTCCTGTAGGATATGCAAATGTATGGCAGATTTCAACTGACCTGAACAGAGCCGTAGTATGCAGATCCTTTCTTCCATTTAAAATCTCCTGGCTTCATCTGTCAGGTTTTGTTGTTGAGCTCACAAATGCGTCGTTGTACGTTGTTGCCATCTGGATGAACATTAACCGACTTGCAACTTTTATTTTCGATGCATTTAAGCTGACATTCAAACTCGTCAACAACAGTAACCGTGTTCATGGCATGAACAAGTAAGGCGTGGTCTAAAAGGGAAAAGAAATTATAACATTTGTCCGTCAGTGAAAAGTGCAGCGTATCAAATCGACGCAAAGAAGAAAATGTTCGTATGCAAGTGTTTACCTACTAACTTGAGACTCAAAGACACTGCCACAAAAGTCTGTGTTTGCCGCCACAAACAAATATCGCAGGAAAATATTGAGAACCATAATGACCAGCTGAGTCAGGTACGAACCCGCCATCACTGACATCCGCTTCTTGTAAGGAGTGGCGCTTTTTTCTTCAAAATTTACTGCAACGAAAAGTTTGTCAAGTGTTCTTATTTATGATTTATAAGAAAAGCACGCCTTCTGGAGCCTGTTAGTGATTTTCCAATTTTTTCATTCTACTTCAAAACAAATTTTACCATGGAAATTAGTCAAAGCAATGATCTAATTGCATAGTTGTAATGGGTATAGCTACAGCAAGTGACTGAAGGCTGTTCTAATTTGTAAAAAAAAATCTATTGGTTGTCATGGGTATGCCCCAGGCGGTATTGGACACGACTCGCAAAGCATGCCGGGAGAAATTTTCCCTGAAGCTCATTTTCATCTGATCGCTGAACTGCAAACATCTCCGCGCGCTGATGGTGATGTCGAAATATAACTTATAGGAGGTTCGCTCGCATCCGATGCTGAAAGAAATCTGGAATGATATCCACATGAAATGTTCCGCACGCCAAGTAATAGCTGTAGATGACTTCTGGTCGATTTACAAAACCACCATTTTCAGTGCTAAACAGATGATTTTAGGAATCGAAGCTTCGCGGTTCGTCGAATCTTCACGGTTGAAAGATAAATTATTTCCGTTTCTGGTCTCTTCGAATTCGATCTTAACTTGCCGGAATTGAACCTACCTTCGGCACTACCCTTCTTAAATATCTCGCCTTGTGTGTGAAGTGTATCAGTGTATCGCTGGCCAACAACATGGTTGTTGACAGATATTATGTTTTCGTTCGACGATAAGAGAGCTGAGAAGTAAAACCTACGAAGAAAAGGGTTGAATAATTCGAAATCAAACAATGTTTTGTCCTTGAAAACTTGTGTAAAGTTTGATTAATCGAGTTTCGCCCGCTGTAATTCCTGATTAACCAAAAGGAATCATAAATAACTTGCTAATGAGCTATGGCTCTTTCAAAATAACAAAAATGATTTGCAATAAATGGAATTAAAAAACTAGAAGCTTAATGGGAGAAGTAGGGTATGTTTTGCTTTAATGTAAGTGGTAAAAAATAATTGTATTCGTCCCCTGTACCAGAACACACTTCCAGCAAATTCTTGTTCAACTTACAAATCCAAGATTAAATATGTACTGTGTGGATCTATTTTGTAGACAATGGGATAACACAATTTTGGTCTTGTTCAACTAGTTCCTTGAATGTGTTTAAAGTAAAAGGTCTCCAAATGACTTTGCCTCAGACATTGCCACTGTCAATATCCATGTTCAAACTGATGAGAGTTTGAGATTTCTCTTCACCTAGTGCTTAGGTGCTGGATGTAACTTGTATCTGCTCCAAGTGTCCATTCCTGGGTTCTCAGTACATGTGAGGCCATGTCAAAGGGAAATCCAGCTTGGTTGAGTTACATGAAATGAATGCTTGAGACAAATAATATACCTCATGCTATTTAAAGTGGTTGCAGCTAAGATTGCAGATGGGAGATGTGAAAAAAAAAACTGACTTACATTTACTTGCAAATAATAATTCAATTCCAAAGTATGCTTTTTAAACTGAATATTTGCAAGGTACAGACAAGCACAACAAAAAACCAGCAAAATAGCACGAAAACCATATTCTGGAAACAGCAGCCAACATTAAGTTCACTTACAAATTAGTAAACTGGAAGACTGTGAATGATAGGCACAGTCAATTAGCAATGACTGAATTGCTCATGGTCCTGTGCCTTCATTGCATGTCCTCATATCACAACTCTGCTGAAGTTTAAGGTTCAATGTAACTTGTGTAAACTAAAGGGAGCTTCTTACCCAGAACAGTGCTATGCAGGTTATTTGAAATATCTATCAGTTTAAAATTTATTATTTACTGCAAGTCCTGTGGTCAACAACACAGTGATCATGTACCGATATTAACATTTCCTACATTAGCTGTTAAATATTTTGCCAAAAACAGTCTCCACAGCACTTCCTCCTGTTGACTCGTAATGACTGTGACCAACTGAATTCAGAATAATCTAGCATGTAGCTGTATCCTAGATCATCTATAGTGAGATGTTTTGACTGAGATAACTAAATTGTAACAAAATTTTAAAATACAAGCAGATGCACTATATTGAACACTTGCAGTAGCTCTTAAAACTTGGGATTGCCATGCAGCTTTCTAAGTAGTCACTTGCTTTATGTTATTATGTATTCTGTTTTGGTCTATTCCATTCTAAATTTGATATCCTAAACAGCAGCAGGCTGTAGCTTTCCTTGTTAGATCACTTCAGTGTAAGTGGATAAATTTAGTTCTTGGGAAATATAGCAAAGTTAATTCCAAGCCCATAGTCTTTAAAAATACCAGCGGGTAATTCAGCATGTGCTTCAAACACATTGGCTCGTTCTTCTCCAGGTGGGTTGACAATTATGCGTAACTATACACATGAAACACTTGTTATTAATTTTATTGATGTATAGTCTCCCACTACTACCAACATTCAAAGGAAAACAAGCGTAAAGAAGTGGGAGATCAAAAATAATCAGCCATAGATGACTGAACAATAACATCCGATCCAAGAGTAGTAAATTTCTGTAAGAGATTACAATTCAAGACAGGTAGTGATCATGATAGTGAAAATTCACTGTAAATGAGATGATATCTTTAATGGACTAGCATCCAAAGCAGGATCCAAAACTCTTGAACATCGGCCAAACAAACGGATGACATACGCACTACAAAAAACAAACAAACAAACAAACAAACAAACAAGAACATAACAAGAAAACATTAAGATGTAAAAGGAACAAGCCGAGCCACACAATCACTCCCGCGAAATACCGCGAACATATGACAAATCAAGGAAAATGCCCCAACTTCAAGTCCGATTTTGACCGTTAAAACGGCGGGGCCCGCCTGGGCCCGCCGGACTTTTCTCAAAGTTCAACTCTCGAACTAAAGTTTCACACAAAAAAAATTCACAATACTGATCCCTGTTATCCTTTCAAACGACCAAAAGAATATCCATGTCAAGCGCGTGTGGTAAACAAACGTTTTCAACACAGCATGATTTCCATTGACTAGTTCTGATGCAAAAATTGCTTACCTGCACTTGAGGCTTGGCATATAACTGGTCTAGATATTACACTAGCAGCTCCTAGAAAAGGTTCGTTTGATTCTCATGATGAGTGCAGAAATCGGTCGAGAAACGACAACCTACTCTCCATTCGCAACGAAAAATGTGTCCGCCATTGCTCCGGCTGAGACGACATATGATTGGTCGAATACTGTCACGTGAACCGTGTCCAACACCGCCTGGGTATGCCCACACCAAGTTATTTTACGGAAGGTTATTATTATTTGTGAAAACAAAGACCTAATTGCATAGTTGTAATGGGTATACATGCACACCCCGCGAGAAGACGGTTAATCAGCTGATTTCTTGTTAGCTTTTGGGGGGAATATTCTTATATTTCTAGGAAATTTTCTTCAATATTCTAAGAAAAGGACTTAATTTTAACAATTGGTGTGCCGGAAACATGGCTAGGGCCTACCCGTGAAAAAGCCTTTAACGATCGGTATCACTTATATTTCACTGGACTGCTATTAACTTTATGTCGCTAATAAGTAGAATTCACTTGGTTCATCGCCAGGAAAATCTGCATCATTATCCACTTTTAATCGTGTTCCCTCCAAAATAGCATCGTAATTCATTCTTTATTAAATTTGTGTTATTCATCTAGAGTTAAGTGTTTATTCGTTTTAAAAATACTATTATTAAATTCTTGGTTCCTACTTTTATTTCCTGTCTTTAAGAGTATGATGCTGTGAATTACTCTTAGCTAGTAAAGTTGGCATTCACGTTAAAGCAGCCTCTTGGATTTCTCTCATTATCCAACATCAGTAATAGATTCCGTAACGAGAACGGCCTGTCAGTCGGTAAAGACATGACACGAGCAGACTAGGATGGAATTAGATAACGTAGAGGATCCACCTTTTTGCAAGATAAATATATTACAAGTAATGGGAATCACAAGGTACATCAGTTCTTAGAGTTCTATTCATTAACTGGTGAAAGATCCTAAAGATCCTAAAGATCCTAAAGAATGAAGAAAACTATAAAGTTGATGCCATGCAAGAACGTATTCGATGGACATTTTTCCAGAGTGAATGGCCAAGACACAATTTGTTTTCACTCATAATCAGATGCTCCAGACTCCCCGTTTTCTACCTTCCAGAACCTTGACGACATTGACTTTTACCTCAGGCATTTATGTACAGCAAATTAATCCAGATCACATACAACTATTTTCCTTCCTCAACTCCTGCTACTGCCATGAATTTTTTAAAAATTTTGGGCTAAGCAGTGATTCAAAATTGGAGTTAGACCTGGCAAAAATCAACAGCGCCAAAGAACTCGAGTTTAATCTCTTCAACCTCGTAAGAAAATAAGCTCCAACCGTACATCGATCAGTTTGGATCGCACTGAATTGGAATTCAACCACCAACGATGTCTCTGGCTGTGACTCGTACCTCATACCTTGTCCTCAATTCATCAGCATTCACCAGTTTATAACACGGTATATGGCTCGCGACTAGTGTTCACGGACCATACCAGAAAAAGGTGTAATTGTTGCTTTGTTAGTGTAGACATAATGAATTGTGAGTCAGTATTTTTTTTAATGATCCAGGTCTCATTTGCGGAAAAAGAAGAACGGCAGAGCTTCGAATTCCACGCGAATTATTTGAGATTTTAACTTTTGAACTTTTTGTTTGATAACTTAAAAAGAATATTCACTTTTTCGTATCCAACTGAAACACAAAGGTAGCTTAAACAAAATTCTTCTTCAAATCTACTCCTGTTGATAAGCGAAATAACCACAAGGGCTTACTATAGCTTGGGGAAGCCTCCTTCGGAACTTGTTTTTCCTACTCGTTGTGATAAGAAAAACGTATAATGATAACAAAATAACCATGGCCATCACAAAAAGACAATCACGCACTCTAAACTTCGGAAGTTCGTGATCGTCATGTCATGCAGCTAAAATAATGGTCGCCTTTTCTCTAGGAGGCTCTAGGAGTACTCACCATTCGTCGCAAGGGGCCGGTTTGGATAACCGTTGATTTATGACGAGGGGTTTTCGAAAATCAGCAGACCAGGCGAACTGGATGGCGTTTACCATTTATATGATTCGGTTTCTCGTATTGTTTTCCGTTGATTAAAGACTGGAAACTGAGGAACTCAGCAAATGGTAGGGAAGTTTCCGCCGTTTCGTTCCGAGCGAAAAACTGTAGAGGAGTACTTTTGGAGTCTACCTTCGAAAGCATTTACCAGAAAATTGCTGTTCCATTTGACTTTTAACCAAAATTTCCGGATTTTTTTCATTTTTGTCAAAATGATAAGCACCCTGGTTAAATATGGATCAACCCCTTCCCCAATCCCGCGGCGTGAATTTAGAGCGGTGCAAGTGAGACAAGTAATCTCCGGCACACATCGTGTCACCCTTGTCATTCTAGAGCTCACGTTCTCAGCAGCGGCCGCGGCGTTGCAACGGTCACAATGAGGATTAGAATTCAGAATCATGTCCAAACAAGCTTAACATTTTAGAGGCTATTTTGAAACTCAGATCAAACAGAGGAAAGGAATATATGATTGCTTTATAGCGGGAATTGAAATCAACAAAATCCGAACATAAATTATTTTTATGCCGACACAATATTCGCTCAATGAGGTAAAGTGATGAAATAATATACACAAGGCTAAAAACAACAACAGTAATAACAACAACAAAAATAATTTTGCCTTTGCAACTTAATTTTTTCGTTACAATTAAGGGTTGTCGTTTTCTTCACGGTTTTTTTAATTAGCTAGAATGGAGAATCCATTCAAAGCAATAAAGCACGCAGGTGAGACATTTCAAGTATTTACTGATCGCCTTGCGAACATTCGTGAACATTATGAAATTTACCATGATGATATTTTGGATATCGGGTGCAAAGCTAATAATTCCTTCGCAATTAAGGAATTTTAGCAACTGCGAGGATGTCAGCTTTACAGTATTCTCTTGCGGTATGAATTTGGTTTGCTAATAAAACTGATGGGGTTCCATATTATCTTTTTCACAAAGAAAAGTGAAAACACTTAAGCATTTTTAATCAACAATCTGGCAACTGCGTTTTAGCATTGGCAAAATCATTCGAAACGAACTTTCAGCTTCTTTGATTCTCTCTTCATATTTACAATAGATCCTTAGCCATCACAGTCTGCCTGATTAAGATACTCGTAAGCCATACTGAGCCGGCTGGTTTGATAGAAACTCACAATAACTCACAGCTTTAAGACAAATGTGTAAATTATTAATTATGAATGAACGTGATTTGCTAGGGTCATTGCAATCATTGTAAGATTGGATAGCAGTCACCTTGCTTGCAAATGTGATTGCAAACTATCGGCCTTCAGAGCAACACAACCTCGATGGCCGGTTCGTGCAGTGCTCAGTTTAGCTATGTCGGTCTAAACATATTTCTGGTAGTCTTCTTTGTTTTGGCAAACCAAGACTTTTGCGGGAACGTGTTTGAAACCCAAATTGGTAAGTAAACTCGACTCAGTTGAATGAGTCTCTCTTCTATCCGTCGTTTGTCTTTCATATGTGATCTCTAGGGATGGCTGTCGAGTTTCTCCTTAGCCGATTGTAGCTTCGTCGGGCAGTCGTGCATTCATTTTTTTAAATTCAATATATACTGTTTTGGTTAACTGTAGTTTTATTTTAGTTATGAGTACAACTAAAGTTGTTGTTGTTTGTACGTCGACAGAATTGGCTTTCTTTGTTTCTCCTTTTAGACCATGCCTTAGCTCGTCACATCACGAACACGGTTGTTGTTGTTGACGAGTTTCAGTGTCAACTAAACTGCTTCCAAAATAACGGTTGCAAATCCTTTAATGTTTATCCCGATGGCAACAACGCACAAAGACAAGTTTGTGAGCTCAACAACAAAACCCGACAGATGAAGCCAGGAGATTTTAAATGGAAGAAAGGATCTACATACTATGGCTCCGTTCAGGTAACTCAAAACGTGTACGTAAGGCCGGTTATCCGGCTTAGCCACCATTTCCCGGCTGTTGAAGGCTTTCAGTAGAGGTTACTTCAAGCAAAATAACAATATTAGCATGTTTGACTGTACGGAAAGTGATCAAAAGTTAATGTCTCCTCACATTGTTATATAGTCAGGTTTACTAAACCTTAAAAGAAAACCCATTTACCGAACTGTTTTCTTTGATTCCTTGACCCAAACCAGGTCTCCTTCATCGATGTTTCCCGCGAGCAGAATGAGCAAAATAAGAGTGGACAGTGTCATCCGGGATACAAAGGAAAACGATGTGAAACAGGTGAGTTCTTCGGTTACAAAATTCATAAAGTTTAGTACCATATTCGCAAATGATCATCATTTAGAATAATAAATGGCATATATGGGCTATTCGCCAAGCGTGAGGTCAAGACCGGGGGTTAAGGTGGTTGGATATTGGCCAAGTTCTTTTTGTTTTGCGTATTTTTAGACCGAGACGGAGTCCAAGTCTATAAAAAAAAAAAAAAAAAAAAAAAAGAATATCAAGCCAATATCCAGCGATCTTGACCGAACAAGGTTTCAATAAAATATTTATTATATGGGATACTGTAGACCATACAAGGATCTTCCCTTACGGGACGCAGGGCGTAATCCCGAACGGGAAAGATAGCGCCATATTGGCCGCTCGGGTAGCCAATTACAGCGCAGGACTTCGTTCATCTTGCTCGTTCTTGGAACTAGGCATTATTTGCGAGGTAAAATATGGGATCTATTTCAAATTGATTTTTGAGACACTTCATATTTTTATGATACTAGTCAAAATAGACTCAACCTTGTTAGTGCACTCCTTTTCAGAGATTCAGAAAGTCAACCAAGAAGTTTATCTCCTTATCCACTATGCCTTGCACATTGCTGACGAGTCTTAGCTGTCCACTGTTAGGCTCGTAGATACCTTAGTCTGGAGAGTTGTAAATGTACAGTGTGCCTGTCTTGTGCTGCGCCTATTTTCCCTAGCATAATTATTACATCCCTCAGCTATAACTGTCATTTCGGTAAGGATTATAAGAGAAACTTGCTCTCTTTATTTCCATACTTTCTTATGTAGCGATAACAGGTTTGATTTCCACTCAACCTGCTCATTCCTGTAAGGACATCCGGGACTCAGGAGACTCCAAAGGAGACGGCGAGTACTGGATCGACCCTGAGAAGAGTGGAAACCCTTTAAAGGTCTTCTGTGACATGACAACTGACGGAGGTAAGTCAAGGATAATGATATCAAGAGAAATTAGTAATAAAACTTTTTAAAAGCCAAGGAACAGCGCACAAAGGTCCCAGTTTCCAGCAGCACTTAACAAATTAACCGCAGCTTTTCATTTGTCTGTCCTTTTATTGGTGATAAATTGCGTCATAACTTTGTCAAAGTAGTTGTGGGCTCACCAAGCGTAGCCAAGCGACAAAACAAGAGAAAAACCGGGATATGAAAGCGAACTAAAAATGTTGGGTAAAAGTGCGAGAGAACTTGGATTTCGTTTATTCAAAATGATTCCCAAACTCGCGAAGTCGATAGACTAAAAACTCATGGCTGAGGTGCAGAAAGGGAACTTTTATTAGCTGGCTTTAGGTCTTTTATTAAAAGCATCTCATAAACTAAGCAGTCAAATTTGGTCTGGCACTTTCGTTGGATCTTAAGCGAATGATACACGGTTCAACATCGTTCAACTTTTGTTGATCAACGAATGTTGAACATCGTTAAGACTTGTTAAAACGTTGTTGCAACTTGTTCAATACTCATCCAACTTTTGTTGAGCAACAACTACACATTTTGGCGCGAAGTTGCAATGGCGGACGATCAAATGTTACTGTAGCTTTGTGCTTCGAGCGTTGTCGCCGTTGTTATGAAGCGTTGACAAAAAAGACGAAAAAACCGCAAAATTTGGACGGGTGAATGGTTAAGAAATAGAACAATATGCGAAGCATGTTGCACCCTGCTGGCAGAACTAAGAAACGTGGACATTTCAAGCTACAGAAATTTCTTACACCGTACAGGCACGGAAAAGTCTCGTACAGATTGATCAGTTGACTGGTGTTATCAAAAACTCTATTCGAGCTCAGTTGATTCCAACTCATCGGCCGCCATGTTGATATTTCGACGAAGCCGCGTGACACCAAACTCGAAAGCAATTGGTTGAAACCTTTTAACAAGCGGCCACTTGTTGAACGGAATAGAGCCAAGCTCTATTTTCGTTCAACGACTTTCAAAATGTTGAAGGGTATATTTCAACGTTCAACATCACATGATACACTGTTTAATATTTGTTGAACATCAGCTGCAACATTTGTTGCTCAACAAATGTTGAACCGTGTATCATTCGCTTTAAATCTAAGATGTAAGTCACTTCGGTCCGTCCCATGTTGTTCTCTAACGCGATTCCCGATCGCAGACCCCTTATTTCTTTAACAAACCTTCATTCAATTCCATTTGGAAATTCTTGAAAACCCGCTGAATTATTACGGAGTTGCGTCCATTCGCAAGAGATCAGCACTCAGCCTAGTACAGCAAGATAAATATTCCATTCATTGAGTTCTACGGCATGTTCCTCCTCGGCCAGTTACCGTCGGTTGAATCTAATCTGAGGAAAAAGTCATCTTGTACGATTTGATGTTTTTCTCTTTAAAGAACTCGCGTTTAGATGCAATTTGTCACAACACGAAACAAGCTGTAAAATTTGGCAAAATTTTCAAGATCCCCCGCATGAATGCGTCATATATGTGTCTGTGGTCTTATTGACTTACAAAAATTAGCTGGTAATGAACGTGCAAGAAATTTGATTTCTAACAATTTTCCTGTGTCGAAACATTTAAGGTTGAAACGACACGTGAAATATTGCATACCCTTGTCTGTTTTTTTTCGCAATAAAACGATATTTATGGTCTCCAGTTGCTTTGTTTGGTCACGTGATCACTCACCTTTGTCTCGTTTCAGGAGGCTGGCTTCTTGTCTCCTACTTCGTGATTGACAGCTCGTCCTCCCAGCTGCAGTTGTCAATAGAGACGTCATACAGAGGAATTAGCAAATATCACAATAACCAGACGTTTCTGACAAAGAGTGCCATGAATGAGCTCAGAACACACCTGTCTTTCAATCAACTGCGATTCCACTGCAGTAAACAACAGGGACGTACGTTCCATGTGACAACGGTGGCTAACAGCACTGGTGAAGCTGTAGTCCAGTACTTCAGCGGTCAGACGGATATCCAGCCCGATGCCTGTTACTCGTTTGTTAGAATGCGAAATGACAACTCGAGATTAGCAGGAGTTTGCGGTCAGTGGGGATTTAATGGTACGAACTATAACGTTGGCAAATGGGGGCATGCTCGAGATCAAGATAGATTGTATTATTACCCTGCTTTTCAAGTATTTGCTTATCACTGGGTGCTGATTCCACATGAACCAAGATGGGATTGCGATGACGGGGTTGCTGGAGTGTCTTCTGGTGATTTCTGGAAAGTCTTTGTTCGTTAAGACCTTGGTACACCGATAACTGGACAAAAGTGTTTATCTAATCTTTAATACGGACCAAAAATAGTTATAAAATAGTAATAAAATAGTAAGATAAGGCTTCTTGGTGAATGATTTGAGAGTAGGTCGTTTTAGATAGTAATTAACTTCTATAGAAGTGCGATAAACTTAACACGGGAAATCGAAAATAAAAATCCGATCGAAAATTATATCATGGATGTGTAGCTTAACAATAAAATGACATCAAATGAAATGATATAAAATAAAATGATGTTTCTTTCCTTTTTGTCGATACATTTGTACCTATAATAACCATGCATGTAATGTAAGTTGTTATGGTGACTGGCAACAAGTGAACATTCAGTCGAAAGGTGAAGCCAGGCGACCACCCACTGAAACCTCATTTTGGGTTTACATGTAAAACTACCTGTAATTTTTTTTAGCGTCATGAATTTTAATACGCAATAAACAATACAAAATTAAAATAATAAAGAGCATCACATTGTTTTATTGTAGTTTCATTCGCAAGTGTTGGAACCTCAGAAACAAGGTTCCAACACTTGCGAATACTTCCAACACTTCACCCCATGCAAGACGCAGTGCCTTAAAATTATTCCAGACTGGTGGGGACCCGTGAAAAGCCTAAAGGTTTTCATGTTTAGATATAATGGCGATTTTCTTTTCCCTTTAGAACTGACTGCATGCGATAATGAATCATTACATTCCATGCCGCCTGGCATCATCCACGGAGAGGGGGGTGGGAGCACTCCCTTATATGAGCTATATGGGTATGTGCGGCTCCAAAGGATATGGTTCATTTCAGCCGTTATGGTCAAACAGAGTATCAATTATGGCCATTTTGGTAATAAATAGGGTATGATGTTTGCACTCTAGTCTTGAAATGGGTATGTAGTTTTATAAGAAATTACTTTTTTCATCATTACCGATAAGGCCATCAACTAAAGCCCTTCACGATGCTGTTAACATCGCTCCGAACTAGGGAACTAATTGTAAGGCAGGTCTAAACCAGGGTGTTAATTCAAGAGTCAGGTCCTAAATAGAGTATCGAACTTTTGGTCAGGTCATAAATACAGTAGGGAAAATCGCAGATTTTGGTCATAAATAGGGTAAGTGGTTTAGGAAGCGGGCTGCACACCCCACCCAATTTTTCTGGGAGTATCCCCCCCCCCCCCCGTCCCGGGGCTTCATCGTCGAAGATTAATTTGATTAATGAAACTTCAAGTAAATATGTTTCATGCTCTAGGGATTGCTTGTCTGAAAGAAGATTAAACTTAGCACCCGGAATATAACTCCTCCCGGTCAAGAGTCAAGAGTCAAGAACGAGAAGATGCTGCGGGGCACGAGCCGCAGAAGAGTATTCTATAGCTTTTCCGAGTTTACCGAAACTGTACTTTTACAATCTTGAGAGCAAGGCCTTGAAAACAGTTCTGGCGGCCCCTTGGGAATATATATTTCAATTTTTCAATCAATTAATCTTTATTAAAACACAATATCAAAATGGTCTTCCTAGTAGTCGGGTAAAAAATTACAAAGAATAAATTAACTCAGTATGCTAACAGGATTACATTAATAACAATAACTAACGAACTACTGCACTAGCGTGCAATAAAAACTTATTCAAGTGATTATATGAAATATCATATATTTGAACTGCGGAGAAAGATATGAAGACATGATTGATCATTGCAGTCATACACACAACTTAGGCAGTTGTGAAATTAAAGCCTGAAAAAAATTCAGGACTCGACGGCATTCGAACCCATTACCTCTGCGATACCGGTGCAGTGCTCTGCCAACTGAGCTATCAAGCCAACGGGGAGCTGATCATGTTGTGAGTTTGTTATATACCCGTAGATGGTGAAGAATCCAACTGAATATATGAAATATCATATATGTGAAAAACGGGCCCTGCTGGCTTTTCTTCCTTCTGCTATTTTTTGTTTTACTACCCAAAATAAGGGTTGGGCTTCCTCTAGATCCGCTACTGTATAGTAGTGTTTACACGCTCTAAGGATTGCGTAAATTTTCTTTGAGGTAGCATTTATGTGGGCGCCGGTTAAGACATTCGTCAAATTGAGCACCAAGAGATTTATGTCTGCTCAGCCTATCTAATGGTGTATTATGGCCTTTGACTGTAAAATTATTATGTATTTGGGATAACTTGAAGTTACTTCCTATAGGTATGTTCTTAGTTTTCTTGATATTTAAAGTTAATTTGTTTGCTGTCAGCCGCGACTGGATTACATCCACATCATAATTCAATTTGTGTTTCAAGAAATATGGGTCTTCCGAAGATGAGGTAAGAGTCGCGTTATCTCCTTACATTCTGGGTTTTGAAAGAGAAATTCAGACGAAGTTTGTGCCCTGTCCACACTACGCCGGAGAAATTTAAAAACGCAGCTTTATATCTTCTGGTTAGGCCTATCGTCCACACTAATCCGTCACGCAAACGAAGCTTTTCGAAAACGCTCTTCAAGCCAGAGGAATTTGAAGACGCCGGGTTTGCGTAGACGTGTGGACGGAAAATATTTTGAAAACGAAGCTTTTCAAAATCGAGGACATCGTGATAATCATGTGGATTCACTTCCCGAGTTGTCTTCAAACACAAATCTAAAATAACCAGTGTTTTTTGCGCTTTCAAATTTCTCCGGCGTAGAGTGAACGGAACACATTTGATGCGTTTTCAAAGTGAAAACGTGGTTTTAAAATTTCTCCGGCGTCCTGTGGCCGTGACCTTATTCTACGCATCCAAACTCTAATTTCTTAGCTTAAAGCAATTATGAAAATTACGACGCCCAGCTGGATGAGACGTTTTGTTTTTTTCTTCTATTCTTTGAAAACATAAGAATAACAAGGTTTCATTAAGTGCCCCTAGCTTCCTACGAAGGCTCAGATAACAAATAATTAGTAAAAAAAAAAGCCAATAATAATAATAATAATAATAATAATAATAATGAATGTAATACAACAGAGTGTTGATTAAAAACTTTTTGTATTTGGCGAAAATTGAGATCTAGAAAAGCTGCAAGATAGTCAAAGGAAATGATTAAAAGTGCAAAACAACTCATATTTTACGCTGTCAAAATCAGCAAATGCCTCTTTTTCTACCAAATGAGTTTTATGCCTATATTTTCCCCATGTTTACATGGAAAGCTTAGCGACTTATGATGAACAAAAACATGTCTCTATCTTAAAGGCAAAAAAGTCGCAAACAAGAATTTGACCAATTTATATAGACATTGTTTCTGCGTGGCCAACCGGTACGGTAATGAAATACACATAAGAGCTTCGTGATCCGACCGAACTTCAATTTCCGAGCATAAGGAAACTATGAAATCTACTACCCCTGCTGGATGAGCAAGAAGTCCATTTTTAATCACTTTGCTCAACAATAAACATCCATGACCCTGGTACTATCAGACCACCTGCTGGTCCAAATAACATTTTGACATAGTGCAATTCAAACACTGCCGTTGAATTTTGTTATAAGATGACGTTTTTCGATATGAGTAACGATCGACTGCCCCTTGTCACTTTGTGAATGACAAATTCTCCTATTCAGCGAGTGCCGTTGCTGAGAAAATATCAATACATTGGACATTTAGAGGTAAGTTAGATTTAAAAGGCGAAACAACTCATTTTAAGGTTCATTTAGACTTGTGGAATCTGTAGAGAGGGGTGTGCATCTGGCTAAGGTCATGTTAGAAAACATGATAGTTAATATATGGCTCGATCGATACGCTGCTTGCCTAGCAAAGGTCTCAATTAGCTAAGAAATATTTGCTTATTTGACTTAAATAAATGAAATAAAACAACGAAAAAAGAAAGAAATATAATAACTAGGCAGCAAGGTAGGAAGTCACTGTCAGGCTCTGAAATAAGCAAGTTATCTGTTAGATCCTTGAATCATGGCTTATGGTATGTCTTAGTTTCGGAAAAAAAAAGATTGCGTGCGATATTGATGGCCATCTATCACTAATGATTCAGCTAGTGTGGGTACAAACAATGCAATAGAACTCTCGTTTCTCTGCAGTGTGGGTGTTGCTAGTTGATTCATTCGAACTTTTGGATAATTTCATGAAGTTTGTATACTGCAGGACTCTGCAGTAAACCGATGGCTCACTCCCGAGAGTGTCGTATAGCCCAAAATGCAATAATGTGCTCAATGTCCTATTAAGATGATTTCCGCACAGCATTTGAGCAATAATGGCAAAAACAAAGTTACCAAAAAAAACCTCATAGCATGGTAATATTTTGAACAAAGGTAAGAAGATCTTATAGAGACTTAAGCTCTCAAGCTCACCCCGCGAGAGAAAATTGAACTTAAAATTAAATTCCATATTTCAATAAAAACGAACGTTTCACATTAGTTGAAAACACAATAGCACATGCTTTAAGTGTTGTTACGAGGTTTGACATTAAATTTCTCGAGAATGCTTGGGGATTTAATCGCGGGGCCACCTAGAGAAATGAATTGCAGTGACATGTTTTAAATAGTTTTCAAAAAGGTACGGTACTGCGAGTAGAGTTTTACTAAATAATTTTTGCACTAATTGCTCGAACGTTGAGCGGAATCCGTTTTAATTGGTATCAAAGTGGACAGCAAAAAGGCCTTAAACAGATCTCTTGATCTTTAACTAAAAGCATAGTTTTACGCTCCCTCTTATATATTGGAATTAATTAACCACTCGTACAATTTTTGTAAGGTCTCGTCTTGCATATTTGTGGTCAAGTTAATATCTTGCAATACCCCACTGACACCAAATGTTGAAAATATAAGCTATACGTAAAGGGTATACCCCATCTATAGGGTGAATAAGGCATTTTTTCAACTTTATTTTTTCGTTTTGAATACTTTTCTAATTTAAGCTGCAACTGCTGTTAGAATCATTTGTACATTCCACAAAAAATGCCTTTCAAATGGTAGCTATCTTGTGAAACAAACAACTGCAACACACACAAAAAAAGAGGTCCCGAATGTGCTGTTATCCAGTGTGCGTGTAGATGGCTAAATGTACAGGCAGGATATTTCAGATATTATATTATTATAATATTATATTTTTTTTCCCTTCATTTTATCGTTCCGTGCAATTAGGCTGATCACTCTGTAGTGCCGTCGAATCTTGGATTAAGTAACTGAAAAAAGAAAGCTTTTGTACTTGGAACTCACAGTTTCTTATTCCTAGCTTTGAAGCTTTGCCTCTTGAAAACGTATCGTGCATTATCTGTGAGCCTTTTCGTATGGTTAACATGCATATAAAACCATCTTTTTGGGAGCAAAGCGAACTGTTTTAATCCTTTGATTAATAAGATTTTACGGAAACAGCTGGATAAAACAGTTTCAAGCTGCTTCAAGGGAAATTGAATGCACGAAGGAAATTAAATAGCAAGTAACGCGCTAGCTATGCGAAGTATCTCTCGATGTAGACATTCCCGATCAGAATAAAAAGCAAATTTGGAAGAGTGTACGAAACTTAATTAGTTCTGGTGAGCATTATGTTAAACGCCAAACCAAAATAAAAAAGGAATACTAAATAATATTTGCTTTTCGTGAAGTAATTACGACTTGGCTCCTTGGGTATATCATTTGAATCAATGAAGAAGCTTCGGGAATAAATTTGCTTTTGTACATGTAAGATTGGTGTCAATCTTTGTATGAAACAATCGTACATAGCTAAGCTACGTGAGCTGTCCGGATATAAGTACAGAGCTCCGTATTACAATTATGAAGCGTTTGATTATTCATCGAAATGGCGCGTGGAATAACACTACGAAAAAGAACATCGTGGGATATTGCGGCATAAAACATAGCAAACAAGAAAGATATATTTACATTTAGAGGTGAGTTGTCTTGACGTTAAATTGTTGAATTGTTTACGTCTCGCGAAGTATTGATATGAGTACCATGAAAACGTCCGCCTCCGCCTCCATATACCTTTCTGATTAAAAACTATATACGATGTCTATGTATTTTTGAATTCAGTTTTTCAACGTTTCTTTTTTTGAATGTGAAAGACTTTTTTAAAACGAAGATAAAGATAAAATAAGATATTTTATTTAACATGGAGTTACGCTTAGCTAATCAACTAGTTTACAGGTAATTCACAGCCCTAGTGTATTCCAAAAATTAAAACTAAAAATGTGCAATAATTGATCGTATAAAACTATAAAGACCTATAAACGCAGAGAAATTAACGATTTCTACCTTTTCGCAGTGTTATAGTCTAAAATTCGACCATGGAACTTAGACATAGACACAAAGAAAGACTTATTATAAGAGGAATTGTTTTGTTGTGTTTCAAGACATAACAAACAAAAATCGTTACGAGAAATTAAAAGTATCTATCACCTTAAGGTTACTCGTTTTACTTGACAGAACGAGCAAAAGACTCGATTCTGACAAATCTCCAGCCCAAGAAATAGATGAAACCACTGTATATTAATGATTATAATTAAAATTTTTGATTAAATTTCGAGAAAATCAATCTTGCTGAGATTTATCATTATCAGTAATAAAGCTTCAGTAATTCACGTTGCTAAGTAACCATTCCCAAAGAAAGCCATGGTCTTATGCCACCAATGCGCAGTATTTGGATGTAACAGCAGTATGTATTGCATGATGTCAAATCCGTTAAATCAGCGTTGATTAAGATTCGATAAGATGATTTCTTAGCCACTGAACACAGCAGTTTTTCACACGCTTTTCAACCAGCGCTTGTGTCACTGCCCGGTAAGAATTGTTGCCAAAGAAAATTTTCACTGCTCAGACATCCAAGGTAAGACAGTTAACTGTAAAGGATATTACCGAAATATCAATTTACTTATCTGATTAGATTCCGTTGAGTGTGTTCTGTTTTTATGAGCGGCCGGCGAAGATCAGAGACCCGATATGATGGAACTTCTCACAAAACGCCCGGTGTGATCAATCGACGAAATCGATAGCAGTCGATAGCAATCGATGGAGATCAATAGCAATTGACTCATGGTCATCGAATGGCGATTGATCGACTAGATTTGCGATGATATATCGATTGTCATTGATTGATCACTGCGTCCCGCGAAATTAGTACCCGAGTCGAGCCATACACTGACAACTGCAATTTGGTAACTGACCTCCAACAATGCGTGTAGTCGAGACACCTTTTGTTGTTTCTAATATTTCAGAAGATTTTAATTCAAGCTATCATCCTGCCAACTTGGTTAAAATCTCGCTATTTGAAGAGGCCAATAATATTATTCTTGTCAAATGAAACTCTGATAAGTACACTCGTTCAGTATTTCTGTGGAACATACTTCTATTTCTTCTTGGACTTTTCTTTGGCCATGAAAGACAACTGTTACAACTATGACGGCATTTTTTTTTTTCAGTTAAACACCTCATTAAAATCCATGCTTTTGATGTGTTTAGGAGGTAGCGTGGCCGAGTGGTTAGGGTGCAGGCCGGACTTGAAATTCGGAGGTCGCGGGTACAAGTCCCGCTCTGACCACTTAGCTGGAGTTGTTTCTCGGTAGACCCTAGTTCAACTCCTCGGTCATGCCTGTAAATAGCCAACTGGTCTGCCTCCCGCCGGCTGGGATTTTTAAGCCTATTACGTCCCTGTCAAAACAGGTATTAATTGAACGAAACTTGCTTCTCAATTATTACAACAAGTCGCTATCGCGCAATAATAAACATTTGTATGCAGGAATCTATAAATTCAACCAACAAGCATCACCAGGGGTAAGAGAAAAAAAATGCAGTGCACGATATGCAGGGGTCTAACAGTGGTATTTATAGACAAAACCTGCTCAAACAGACTTTGGATAAGTAGGCAAGGCAACTTTTGGTGTGGGCTTTGATGTTTAATCTCTTGCGTTATCTATCTAAAATTTCACGGTAATTTGAAGGGTGATTTCAACGGCAATTTGAATTCAATTGTTCATATACTTTATGATTTATCAACTTTAAAGGAGAAGGTCACTCCAAAAACGTATAATTAGTTTTTGTCAACGTTTAAAAAAACCTTGCACTAAGTTTAGCCACTCACCGAAGTTTTAGCCTCTAAAGTGCAAGTTTTCCTTATGAAATTCGCCTCCAAAGAAGCCTAAAATTCGAACATCGTTGCCGCCATTTTGAACAGTACTCAGCAGCCAGGCAGCATTTTCGTGACGTCACCTCGTCCCAGAGATTTTCACCAAATTGCTTCCAAAGAACCTTCTATCTACCACTCTGGGTTATGGCTGCTCTTGAGCCATATTATTTTGAGCCAAACAAGCTCCAAACTCCGAAATGATATCATTGAAGATAGTGAAGTGGATAATCGCTTGGAAAAAAAATAGATTCTGCTGACCTTGTGAAGGATGCCAAGTTAGTTGCAGGTTTTTCTCCTTCCCGCCAATTTCGAGTCGGACGAAATGATGTCACATAAACACGGCCTGGCTGCCAAAACAATTTCAAAATAGATGCCTCCGAAGTCGCCTCTTTTGAGACGAATTTTTTCAGGATAGCGGGCACTTCAGAAGCTGAAACCTCGGTGAGTGGAAAAACTGCTGAATGTTTACTTGCTGCTGGCGAAGACAAAAAAGTAAGCTTCTGGAGTGACCTTCTCCTTTAAGCTTGTTCAGCGAGAAGCCAGGGGATAACTTATGGTCCGAATTCGCACTTAAACTAATTTTGAGGAAGCTTTCTTGGCAAGAGAAGTAATCAGTAAGTTTCACTGAAATGCAGAGCACTTCTTTATTTTTCTCAAGTACGGAAAATTACAATGGCTCCTCTTTTGCCCATGGCATGTGCTGATAATCGATATTTTTTAGAAGACAAAACGTTCATTTCTATCTTACTATCTACAGCGGCACTTGGAAAGGATCTCCGAAGCCAAATCTTCAATCAAGCCAAACATTTGTTTAAAAAAAGCTACCTACATGTATTTTAGAAGGATTGTTTGTAACCGACCAAGTTATATTTAGCTTTTGGATGGTATCCTTAAAAATTGAAATTCCAAAAACTGCGGGAACTGAATTGCCTGAATTTCATTTCTATTAGATTCGCACACTCCGATGGCTGAAATTCAGCCTAGGAATGGAAAATTAAAAAAGAGGCATTAAATAACATTCCCAGTTGCATACGACTATTTCTTTGACTTCAATAAATAAGCTTTATGGCCGGATTCGTTAACTTCGGCTTATTTTCTGTTGGAAACGGTTTCTCAGAATCCTACGTCGATCATACCGCCATATTCTCCTTACAGAACACTTTTCCACCGTTTTTAAACGAGTTTCCCGTTGGCTGCAATTGCTTACTGGAAGTGGTTTCAATTATTTTTTTGAAGAATGATATTGACCCTATTTAAGAAAATGTCAAGGTCTATTTACACTTCATAGAACCACTTCCTATATTGTTGTGCAGACTAAGATGACACTTTGTAAACGAAACTTTCGTTTCCGAGGCAGAATAGAGACATCGACTCGATTGCAACACCAGGTATGATGAATAAACAAGCGTAACAAAAATTTATCATTTGAAAGCGAAGAAAATGTCATATTGCATGGTTATACGAATGGGTGGAATTGTTATTACCTAGTAGCTAATATCTTTTAGACCGCTAAGTTTGTGACGAGCTAAACCATAAGCTAAGGAAAACGTAAGCCAATCGCGGACGGCTATAGTAAGCGCGCTGCGCTTCAGCGGCCACAGACTGTTTTTTTAGGACTTCAGAAAAGAGCATATAAATGGAAGCCTGAGTATAAATAAGAATTTATCGACCCATTCGGGAATTTCTTGACAATTTGGTATTAAATTTGTAAACGTGCTGATAGAAAACACTTAGCTTAGTGAGAAATCGTCAACAATGTAACATATAAGCTATTCAGAGCTTATTTAAAGCGAAGAGTAACGAGGAAGACGCATGTTTTGTTCAGTTTAGCGCCGGGAGCACACACGGTTGAGGATCAAGGGATTAAACATTGCAAGAAAAAAACAGAATTTAGACAAGATAATTTTAATTCTTAGGCCCTGAGTAATTAAGAAATTACTAATCTTATAACTCGCCCCAAACAAAAGAATTTCTTTAATGTACTACCAAAAATTAAATTCATAAAAGAAGAGCAAAATCAAAATCTATACTTGAAAACAGAATTAGGCTAGCGACCCACTGAGAAACAGCGATGCTATTTACATGGGAGATCGAAAAAGCTATCGCAATTAAGAGCGCCTTCATCTTTGAGGGACTTAAAGGACGATGAAATCGCTATATTAAGGTTACGAATATGGTATAATTTTACTAAGTCTTGAAAGTGATAATTTTCAGAACGTTAAAGGTAATTGTAAGGATTGTTATCCGAGAATGTGGGTGTGAAGTGGCGACGTTCATAAAGTTAAAGTGATTACTGCTCGTCGTCGGTATTACCCCTGTTTACTTAAGGTTATTTCTTTGACTTAAATTACATTCGTTGATTGAATTTATTGGATAGTATTGTGTTTCTCTGTTAAACGCTTTGTCAGAATACTGATCTGAAACTGACATGACCGTTTCTGTTAGATTTGACACCTTGATTAGTTATGGCGCTAAAAATCAAGGATTTAATGACGACGTTGATTTCCCAGTTAAATTTCCCCGAATGTTATTATGTATACGTAAGATAGAGCTTTGAGGAATGTTGTTTTATAATTCTTGAAACATGTCAAGTTTCATTTTTGCAATACAAGAATTTTTAAAATTCTTTGAACCACGAGCAAATCCAAATTGGATATTTCTGTTTACCGTTCTGTTATGCGCTATTATATAGCTTATCAAAATTGCCGTCGCTAATGTGGCCAGAGTTTAAAAACCCCCGTAAAGATTGTGGAGTTAATTTTAAATTTGAGCTCTAAAAGCGATAACTCGAAATCTCGGTAAGTCAACCTTTGAAAAACAGAGTGTTTGTCATGGAAACGTCAAATCATGTGATCAAGATACTGACACAAAAATGTTCCTGACAATTTGTTCCAAAGAAATACAAATTTCACAACTATAGTTACTAGAAATGCTATATATGGCTAACTCCGTGAGCGGGCAAGATTTATCGAATCCTGCGCTGTGATTGGTTACCCGAGCTGGGGAGATGGTCCCCTCTTGTCCACGTGAGTTCAACCGCTATGTAACGCAAGAAACTAGTCTTTTTCCATATAATAAACCATTTATTGACCAAGCTTGTTCAGTCAAGATGGCTGGATATTGGGTTCGATTTTCGGGGGGTGTTTATGGACCTTGACTCCGTCTCGGTCTGATGAATACGCAAGAAAAATACCTTGGCCAATATCTAGCCATCTTGACCTCACGTTTGGTCATGCAATAACCCAAATATATGGGTCAGGAACTAACGAAAGAAATATGTTTAATACTCGTCACTCCTCCAAGACATCTTTATGCGAGTGAATTAGTACGCCTCAAATCCTACACAGCTCTAAGAGATGAGAACCCATCAGATCTTAAAAAGAGTCTAATTACATCGCTCTCAAAGAAATAACACATTTAAGCCATAACATTAAAACTAGTTTAAAGGTCGAAAAGATATCAATAACCTTGATATTTGATTTTCAAAACCTCCCTGATTGATTATCGTACATGTATATATTTTAGATGTCTCGGTGAACAATCTGAACGCTTTAAAATATATATGTAGTTACCTGGAAAATTTCAAAGATGTGTAACGATCACAAACACGTAAAAGGTCCCTACAATAATGAAAAATATCTCTGAAGTTCGTCAGTATTAATCTACAAGATGTCGAGCCTTTTAAATATGCAATACATATACATCTATATATATATCTTTCCAAAGAGTTCGGTCAGCTTTTTTATTCCTGATGTTAAAGGGATGATGATGGCTGCATGAACTACATTCTAAAATCAATCTATAATATTTAATGAGTCTCTTTGAGTGGTTCTTTAGTGTTAAGTCGACATATGCATCTCTCTGCAAGTGCTTCCCACGCGATGTTTTGTGCTTTAGGATTCCTTTCTCAGGATATTAAACTCTAAAGCATGTAAAAATAAACGATAGAATGGAACGGCGTTTTGGATTTGTCATGACAACATTGAAACGTCGTACGTATTTTTACTAAGCATGAGTGTTACCAAACCTTTCCTTGTGATCAAACTCTTACAGTAACAGAACATTGTTATTCCATTTCGAGACTGCTGTCAGGTCATTACGCAAATTTGATTAATCATCATCATAAATTTTATTTGCATTTTAGAGTTGTAATCACTGTTGTAGGTTTTTCGTTTTTTTTTTTTTTTTTTTTTTTTTTTTTTAAGTAGGCTGTCAAATATGCGACAAGATCAATTTGTCAGATGGATTGTTACCGGCTTAAATTTCCATTCTGTCCACAAGATTGGACATACTTGGTTGTAAGCTGGTAAAATTCGGTGCGATAACAATAATGGCGTAATTTAGGATACATTTTCTTTTTCAAACGACTCAGAGGTGCCAGCAGACCGTTATACTAAGAAAGCCTCTTTAATATTGCCAAGATCAAAGGCGTATTTCCGCCGTGTCGAGTTTTCGTGGGAGACTCAAGGAGAGGTGTTCTTTGAAATCGCACATGTTAATTGATTAAGGTTAACCTGGCTATAATTAATGGTTTTATGAAGGTCATCACGATTACACCGATTTAATAATTTTACTAGTTCGCTGAGGTGCAAGGTTCAAATGAACTGCCTCACCGCTACTAGATGGATTTGTGGTCGATGGTCCTGAATCGAATTCAACTCATCTGCGCTTTGTAAATAGCCAAATGGTGAACCTCCAACCAGCTAGGATCTTTAACAAGTACTCTGTTCCATTCAAAATATTTGTTTGTTGCATTAAGGGGTGTCCACATTTAGCACAGCAGTGCTAGATACTTGGACACTTAAAATATATTAGATTATATAATTCTCCATTTTTGCTTTCTTTGTAGATACAGCTAAGACGAGTGCCGTACACTGAGAGCCATGTCTGATTCAGCACATGTTGGTACAACAATCGTACTTTCCATTCTCGTTGTTGTGGGTATCCTTGGAAACTCACTCGTTTGTGTTGTCATAATGAAAAATCGAGATATGAGGTACATCCATAACAGTTATTTCGTATTTCTAGCGACTATGGAATTCTATAAAGTTGTCATATACAGCGGTATAAGAGATAAAAGACCAGATTATAGCTTCACAAATGTCAGGTGTCTCCAAAATATCGAAGATTTTAGAATTTCGTGCAGGACTGATATAATACGCCAGCAAATGCAAGGATCAAACGGAAGAAATAACCGCACCGATTAAGAAGCAAATTTACACATCATGCCAAAATTGTACCGTCAGCGGTTCAAGAGAATACACAAGTATTATACACAAGTAACGTTATGTGTACCTACAGAAAGCGATATTTTTTCAACGGTAAATATACTCCGTTGCACTGTTATTGCTTCTCTGTTGCACTTAAGGAGTCTATCGGTTAAGTATTGGCCGATATGACGACCGACAGTCGGTCGACATATCGGCCGATACGCGGTCGATATGTCGACCGAGAGTCGGCCAAGTGACGGCCGACATGTTATTCAAGTGGATCAGTTTTTGTGATAACAGTGGGGTGACAGGCCTACACAACTCCTATCCACGTGTAATAGCCGCTTTGAGTGTTTTGCTCGAACTAGTATATCTTTGAGGATCTGCCCCTTTTGTATTGTACGATAGGGGGATCTTTGAATATTTCGCTAAGCAATAATCCTGTTTTTAGGAGGACATTTCACCAGAGTAGAGCCGTTAGAGGTCATAGGTCTGCGTGGTTTCCGCTGTTATGACACCTCTGTTTTTGGCCACGTGCTACTTTTTTTGGCTCATTTGATTGCAAGATATGTTTTAAGCTCTCTAAATATTAGCTCTGGAGGAACAAAGTTTGAAATATTCCGTGAGCATGTTGGTTACTTGCATTTTGTATTATTACGCCGGGCCCGGCTGTTTGATTTACTGTTGCAAGTTATGCTGCTTGTTATCACGGGTGTCATATTTATCTTTGTCCGGCTTCGCCAGAGATAGCTGTAGCTTTCCTTGTTGAAAGCTATGAGTCTGTCTTAGAGAGACGTTCTTATGCTTCTTGCATCAATTTCATCGAGCTTTTTGTCCTTCCAGTTTGTTCGTTCTGGAACTGCAAATGTAGGTGTTCACGCGCAAGTCTGTGGACCGTTTTGCGTGTTGCTTATAATATTGTGTGGTTTTGTTCAGGCAAAAGCTCTGAATTTAGGAGTTCTTCCTATGATTGTTCATCCAGCTCCACGTTGTGGTTGTCATTGCCTTTATTTGCGATGTTGTCAGGTTTTCTTGAGACTGTTAATAGTCCCTCTTTTGTTTTAGCCTTGTAGATCAGGCAAGACCGCGGTTTCGATCCTTCTGGATCTCATCAGTTGCCGATAACAGGGAGTGGTAGAGACCAATGCTCGGTAACAATCTGCACCTGGCATATTTTTTTGGTATTATATACTCGCTCGGCGGATCGAGAATTCTTGATTGTGATTGGTAGTTTTGCCACCAGCGAATGGTGAGCATAAAGTCTTCGATCCTATTGTACACAGCTTGACACTGTGTTTTCTATGATGGCTATAACGCTTATTTTCTCCAGCATGTGTGATTTGAATTTAAGGATAAAGCGTCCAAAACCGAGCTCGGTATAATTTAAATAAAAAAAAAATAAAAAAAAACCGTGTACGGTCAAGATAATTAACCGAGTTGGGTCATGGATGCATTCACAACCGAGCTCGGTTTAATGTAAAATCAAAACCGAATACGGCTTCTGTATTCTCTAGGGTCGGCGGTTATCACCGTGGACGTTATCTGGAAACCAAACACGGTTATGAAACAACACCAAACCGAGGTCGGATCAAGGCAACCCCTGTACGGTTTATAAAACGAGGAAGGTTCGTGAATCCCGGGCTCGGTTAATACCGTGGACGTTACGTGGACACCAACCGAGGACAGTTTACCGACCGTACATTCTGTAACCGAGGACAGATTTTTTTTCCGAGGACAGTTTTTCAGAACTGAGGTCGGTTGCTCAGAAACAAAAACTGATCCATTCAAGTTAATAGACCATCGGTCGGCACTATTGGTCGGTATGTGGGTCGACTCTTGGCCAACACCTCGACCGACATGTTGCGATCAACAATCAGTGATGTATCGGTCGACTGTCGGTGGTATCGGTATAGTGTTAACCGTTGTTTTGCTGAAAGAGCAGCCGTCTCCTTACCCACAGGAGCTGCGAAAGAAGACTCTGTATCGTCTATGCTCATATGTTGATAGAGCGAGGATGCAGCTGACACTGCCGTCATTTCGAATACATATCTAATGCAACTTGAGGTCTCAACAAGCATAGCTGAAAAAATAAAAAAAAATAAAAAAACGGTCATTGAGATAGCAGAATGTTGCCGGTATGAAAAGTCAAAAACGGACGAGGGCCGCCGAAAGACCCTCTCAAAGGGCTGGTGAAGATTATTTAATATTTGAGTAGAGAAGATGTAGTCAGCAACAAGAGCGGACCACATGAGCGTATAGTGTTGGCCTAGTGTCGGTGACGTATTGGCCAAGTGTTGTCCGAGTGTCGGGGAAGTATTGGTCGAGTGTCGGCCGACATGCGTGTCCGTCGATGTCGGTCGATATGTGTCGGCCGAATGTCGGTCGACATATCGGCCCATATTATCGACCGATACTCGGTCGACAGATGCCTTAAGTACACATGATCCACTTTTCTTTGAAACAGGCTGCACGAGGAACTTGCTTAATAAATTAATTCCTTGGGGCTTGAGATCGTAACATCAATAGATTGCTTTTTGCACCTAAGATCGAGTCCCAAATGGCAAATATGTAGTATTTTCTCATAGTGATGTCATGCCAAGTTTAAATGCAGCTTTTATTCATTGCCTGGCCTCGAAGTTAGCTTTGTAACCTGAGCAATAGTACCGTTGCCTTGCCTTGTTTTAAATTTCACGGCAAATTTACTTTATCACTACAGGGTTCCCATCAATTATCTCCTTGTCAACCTAGCTGTGGCAGATATCATGTACGCGTCGTTTATCACACCGCAGTACATTCTGAGCCACACTTTCACGCACCCAGATGGTGTGACTGGTACAGTGTTATGCAGATTGCTAACGGGTGGAAACTTTGCATGGGTCGGAGCAGCTTCATCTGTTTTTACTTTAGCTAATATCTCCATCGAACGCTATTACGTCGTGATGTACCCTCTTGGTAACAAAGGGAAACTTAGCGAACGTAAACTGATGGTGAGTGAATGAGTAAGTGATAGGGTAGAGTTTAATCTGTGCAGTATATACATTTTTGTGTTCATGTTTTCGTTTTTTTTTTTCACTCAAACCGAGTGAAATCCAAATTGGCAGATTAAAAATGGTTGACATCATCAATTGCATAACCTCATCAATTTTACGTGATAGGTAATTGTATAAACAATTTTTAGATGCTTTTCGCACCGTAAAAGTTTGATTAGCTATCTGTGGAATCTAGGACCCCTCTTCCCTCCCACTCCTCCTCCCCACCAGGGTCCTTGGATGTCCGCGAGGGTCGCTGCTGATTTACTGGCGGTCATGGTAGTCTTTTACGACAATTCACGAGGATTTTTTTCTATAATTCTAGGTCATCATCCCTGGTGCTTGGATATTTTCCTTAATCGTAAACATCCCTGTATTCCTGGTTGTGAACTTTGATAATGAAAGTGGAACCTGCGCCAGAGAATGGCCCGAGAAGTGGATGCCAAGAGCTTACAACGTGGCGTGGTTTGTAATCTTGGCAGTTATTCCTTTAACACTGATGGTTGGTTTTTACTCCAGAGTCATATACACTCTGTGGTTCAAACAGATTGACGACAGTGCACTTACACACCAACAAAAGGTAATAATGTAAATTGGTAAGAGTATTTTTATAGATACATCTAGTGGAACTTTATATGGACGTATTTATAACAATGAATCTCAACCAGGAACTCACCTAGCCTTGTATGTATTTGTAAACAGGGTGTGCTGAGAGTACGGAAGCGAGTAACACTAGCTGTTGTCGTTGTCAGTGTAATCTTTGGAATCTGTTGGATAACCGACTCGATAGTCTACATCGTGAGCCATTTCAACACAGACAGTTTTGGTGCAGCCGTATATTCCATTTCAAACACGATGATCATGTTTAATTCTGCGGTCAACCCGTTTGTATACGCTCTGCTAAACCAACGATTCAGAGAGAAGATCAAGAGCACAATAACCTGTAAGGCTTCGAGTAGAGCCAGAGTTCACCCTACAAGGTCCGAGCCCCCTACCATGGAGTTGGCCAACAGTACCAGCCGCGACCGTTCTGCTGAATGCTAGCTCGTTAGATTTAAACGCACCCAAATTCGCAATTAGTCGACGATCAGAAGCCCTGTCTACTGTCCTGATACTCTGCGATATCCAGTCACTGACTCGATATGGCAGCAATACCGTGGTTACTTTTTCGAATTGGGAGGGGTACAGTAAAATTCCAAATCGCACCCTTTGCGACAAATCAGGCTCGTTTGGTCTCGCCATGGGTATCCACCCTCGCCAAAAATTAATTAAAAAAAAAAAAAACAGAAAACGTGATGGCTCGATCGACCAAACTCGCCTGATATGCCGCAGAAACGTAACAGAAAGGGACCATGAAGTAAAAGAACAGCGCAAACCAAAACACATTTCATGCTTTTTTCTCACTTTTACTATTTCACGTTCAAGCTAAAGTATAATACCGCAGTCATCAAACATGCAGACCAATGACAATGTCGCTAGGGCCTCGATACACTAACATCAGCATGCCTCTCAAAGAATTCATCGAACGTGCCCTCCAAATATTAAAGCTGGTTGAGTCAAAAAACGTTATTTAACTTGCTATCCCGATTTTCACTTGCTTGCCTTGATCTCAGAAAAAAGCATATTTAGATATTCAAAAAAACAAACAAACAAACAAACAAACAAACAAACAAACAAAAAAAGGGATAAATTGGCCACTACTGAAATGTTATTAAATCACCCCTTCAAGCGCACGTTAGAATAAACTAGCCGATTGGAGCAATCTTTACCATTATAACCAATTTGATCCTCGAGTGACACCACAAAATCGTTGAAGTAGCGGCCATAATACCGCAGAAAATGTCCTATAACAACAATTTCTCCATATTTCTTTTCTTATATATATATGTCACCTTCCCTAGCATACACACACACACTTTATATATTTACTTACTTATATTACACTTTTACACTTAAATTATTGATTACAATTCTTCCCTAGCAAACCTGGAATCAGTTGCTTCTATCTCCAAAATCCGCAACCTCAGATCAGTCCTCAAACAGCAGCTTTCCAAGTTAGCTTTTAATGGAGTCAATGTATCACCGACATGTGTGGCAAATAATTCTTAAACCTTATCTATTTAACTCAACAATTATAATATCGTTATTAATTTATTATCTAACCAACTCTTAAGATTTTATTAGCATTTTTTTATTACCAAGGATTCTTACAAGTACAAAGTATGATAACACTTTCACAAACCACACAATGTATTTGAATTTCATAGCTTATATTAAATTACAAAACATATTTCGGATGAAACACCATTCATCGTTAGCTGTACAAGAATACCAGTTGAAAATGAGCAATAAATAGTCTAACATTGTGTGATGAAAATATGAATATTTAAGGCTAAGGCTTATTAGTTTGAAAGGGATAATTTAAGATGTTTAACTTAGGAATTTAAAGACGGCTGCTCCCGAAGGATGTCTATGGCTTCCTCGACTTTTTAATTGGAAGCTAGCGGAAGCCCAGTCAAAAATTTCGAAACAATCTTCCGAACAAAAGGAGCGACAATTATCAGAAACCCTTCTGTGTTTAAATATAGGGGAATCCGGGTTGCAAAGTATCTGTTGGTTTCACCGACATAACAGGCGCTACAGTCTGCGCACGAAAACTTGTGAATAACTCAAGTTCGCAGGCCCCCAGGGATAGGATCCTTGACTCCAAACAAACTCCATTTTTGTTTTGCACAAATGACTCACCGACTCACCATGCTTTTAACATAGGCCAATTTTTCTCCTCAGGGATCAACGATTTTGTGCAGCGTGTCTTGGTGGGTAATATTCTACTAGCCAGGATCAGATTACATGCGGGACTTATTTGTTGGGCATAAAACGACTGGCGACTTGTCCATTAGTTGAAATGGAGGAAAAAACAAACAAATAACAACAACAAACAAACAAACAAACAAACAAAAACGAACAACAACAACAACAACAACAACAAAACCGCAAAAGCGCATTTCCTCGTATCCTTTATGTATTTCTTATGTTGCTGTGGAGGTCTAGACCCTTCTTACGCATTTTCAGTGAGTTTACGTTTTGGCGCTGTTTCGCTCTCTCTATAGGACGTTTCAAGAGGAGGAAGTGAGGAAATCGAGGTCCAGTAGATAATTGAGCAACTTACTGGCGAGGCTTATAAAGCTTTTAGCAGTGGGTATACGTACATGTACTGTCGTGCAACAAAAACGAATTAAAACTACAAACAATTGTATTGATCTTATCTTTGGTCCCTTTTAAGGATTTCAGTGTAATAAAGCAATACAAAAGGAACTCTAGACCATAAGGTCCTCACTATGGACCCAATGTTATTCCTAAAATAATATATTTACCGCTTTTGGTCCAAATATGATCAGGATGAACAGAGTCGCATCGCTTGAATGAGTTGTTAAAACGAGTCTTCGTGCATAACCTTTCGTATGAATTAAATGAGTTTGATTTGGATACACATTTTCATATGAACGGATTCGATCGCACGAAAACTCGTTGGAACTCAGAAGAGAAAGGCAACTCGGAAATGGTCTGTTATCTCATCCAGTTTATTATTCTTTTGTTTATATGGTAATTAGCCCTCTTTACCTCGTCAGCACGTACAAAATACAAAAGAATTTTGAAGTGGAAATGAGGCAAAGAGGACTAATTAACATGCAAACAAAAGAACAATAAATTGGCCGCCATTTTGGAATAAGGTGTATTGTATTGTGTGACATTATAATGCGTTGTGTTGTATATGTAGTGTGATTTTACTTTATTAAATTTGCCTGCAATCCTCGTGGTTGCAGTTGGCCGCCATGTTTTCTGTAGTAAAAGATTTGGTGATTTAAGCCTAATATTCTACATGCAAACGTCTTCTCTTTATCCACAACAGGAACCACTCTCGTTGTCATCCAGTTGCAGGTGGCTTGCATGTTTGGAGCATTTTGTTTTGTTCACTGTTTTGGTAAATCAGTGAGTCTGAAATTTGTTAACTGCTTAAAAAAATTAAATTACATTACATTAAATGAAATGAAATGAAATGAAATGAAAGGAAAGGAAAGGAAAGGAAAGGAAAGGAAAGGAAAGGAAAGGAAAGGAAAGGAAATGAAATGAAATGAAATGAAATTAAACCCAACTCACCAGAACGACTAACTGTGTTGCCTCCGTACAGATTTACCTGCCTCTTTTAAACGAACGAAACATTTCTCACCCCGACAAAATCCAGGAACTAAAAAATTACCTACCTTAACAACAACATCATGCCTCAATCAGAAACATGTCTTTTAGAGTAATGGCAATTCTTTCAATTCTTTAATGTCCACGACGACTCCTAAAATTCTTCTACCACACACCGAAAACATGATTTCACTCTGTAAGTTTATCCGTTTAAATGTTCATACGCCAGTGTCGTAAACAAAATGTCCTCATGTTTACATCATACATCAAAGAATCCTTTGCATGTCTTTGTGGCTGTTACCACGAAAAAACCTATTTTTGTTCATATACGCACGACAGCGCTCAGGCGCGGATCCATACCGGTTTCCACCGTTTTACGGAAATCGGTCAGAATTTTCATAATAAAAAAAAATCAATAGATATGTATATATTTGTAATAAAAGTAAACTGCAAGTTGAATCTCGAAGTTTTGACATTTATTTTTTATTTATTCTTTTTTGCCAATTACCGGAAATAGACAATGGTCACGCGTTCTGGCGGCAAAATTTTACAGCCGGGAAATCACCAGTCTCCCGACGGCGGTCACGCCATCATATCATCGCCGCGGGCGTCTAGACCAAAATTAGGTTTCCCCGGGCGATATGTGCAATTCTGCCACTCGGTTAGCCTGTATGCCCCTGTATGATCATCCAACGTCTTTGGACAACGACTTCAACAAGAGTGTGGAAAAATACATAACAACGTCAAGATGTCACAAATTACTGACTACCTCAGGAAAAAAGGTTAGTTCGGGTCTTTGTTAATAATGCTTGAGAGTGGACAAATTAATTTTACTGAAAAGTTATTTTCGTTCGGTATGCACACGCCCGGCTGACGTCATACCCAGACGTGTTTGTCTGGGCTGAAATTTGTTCTCTTTCTATTACTTGAACAAATGATTTATCTTTGCAGTGGAAGCTCGTTCTAGCAATGGTTTTGAGGCTACTGAAAACATATTTACGAAGTACGATGTTACAAACGAGATTGACAGGACTTGCCTTGCTGCACATTCATTACAACATGGACATTGACTTTGACGAAATAATTCGCAGATTTGCAAGGCTTCATCCAAGGAGAATGGAACTGGCAAATATAATGTCTGACTGACTCAAAAGGCCAGGAAAGGGTACTTTAGGTAGTTAAAATTGAAAAAATTTCCCGGGGGAGCATGCCCCCGGATCCCGCCAGGAGCTTGCGCCTTCAGCGCTCGTTTTGCAGTAAATCGGTCAACATTTTCCCTAGATCCGCGCCTGGCTCTGCTATTTAAAACATAAAATCCTAGCTAACGCTGGGTGGTTCAAAGTACTCGGAAACTTACAACTTGAATGATGACTGTGCTTTTTTGCCTTGCCTTTCTGCACGTTTCTGCGTTTAAATATTCTAATGCCCATGTCGTAAAAAAATGTCCTCACGTTCATGATACAGTAGAAATCCCTTCTAAATCTTCATGACTGTCACCACGAAAAGACCTGGCTTTTTTTTACGCATAACGTACGCACAATAGCTCTACTGTAAAACATCACATGCTGCGTGGTTTAAAGTTTTTTCGAGAAGTCGGCCGAGACTTCTCGAAAAGCCCGGGAGCTTGGTTCTAGTCACCAATAGGAATAAAAAATGAACAAAAATATTAAAATAATAATAATAATACAACACGAACGAAGCAAGAACCACTCTCGACACATGGTCGCGGGTTAACAAAACCAAAAACAACAAAGAACCCCACCATTGTTATAAGCGGTTTTACTGAATGATTGAAAAGGCTTATCCAAATTTCGATAAAATGTTACTGCCATTTGTTGATTTATTTAGGTGTGTTGATGCAAAACGCATCACCTGTAATTGTAATTTACAACATATATTAAATTTTGTGACAACTCTTCTACTAAAATTCACACCTTCATTTCAATATATGAACAATACACTGGAAAAGTTGAAAATTTACAGAGTATGTAAATAACATGTAATTAACATGTAATAATCAAAAAGAGACTGTAAAGATTAATTTACATGATTTTTCCCCTTTTACATGTTTTGGAGGTTTCATGTAAAAACATGTAAATATTTCAAGTGAAACATGTAAATGATGAAGAAAACACTGTAAATGTTTCAAAGCAAAGGGCTAAGATCATGTAAATAACATGTAAACTGTTCCTGCAAATACTGTAAATAGCCTGTAAATTTCTTGTGATTCAACCTGGAAACCCGTAAATAACATGTAAATTTAATACAGGGAGGCTGCCATAATACTGTAAATAACATTTAAATAAAAAGGGGAAGCTGTAAACAACATGTAAATAAAAAAAATGGAGGCTGTAAATAACATGGAAAATGAAAACAAGAGCCTGTAAATAACGTGTAAATCAAAAAAGGGAGCCTGTAAGTAATATGTAAATCGAAAAAGGGAGCCCGTAAATAACGTGTAAATCGAAAGAGGGAGTCTGTAAATAACATGGAAATCAAAAAAGGAGCCCATAAAGAACATGTAAATCGAAAAAGGGAGCCTGTAAGTAACATGTAACTCGTAAAAGGGAGCCTGTAAGTAACATGTAAATGGAAAAAGAGAGCCTGTAAATAACATGGAAATTGAAAAAGGGAGCCTGTAAATAACATGTAAATCGAAAAAGGGAGCCTGTAAATAACTTGCAAATCGAAAAAGGGAGCCTGTAAATAGCATGTAAATGGAAAAAGAGAGCCTGTAAATAACATGGAAATCGAAAAAGGGAACCTGCAAATAACATGGAAATTGAAAAGGGGAGCCTGTAAATAACCTGTAAATTGAAAAAGAGAGCCTGCAAATAACATGTAAATCGAAAAAGGGAGCCTGTAAATAACCTGTAAATTGAAAAAGGGAGCCTGTAAATAACCTGTAAATTGGAAAAGGGAGCCTGCAAATAACCTGTAAATTGAAAAAGGGAGCCTGTAAATAACATGTAAATCAAAAAAGGGAGCCTGGAAATAACCTGGAAATCGAAAAAGGGAGGGAGAAACCCTGTACGATAAATAACTTGTAAATAATAACTTGAAGAAAAATGCATGGAATGTACTGTTTTATTGTAATCAAATCTGTTGACCTTAATTACAATAGTAGAAAACATGCAAATTTATACAGAATCAGAAATTTATTGCAATCAGAACAAACTCAGTAAAATTCAAATAGTTTTTAAATGCCATGAATAAGGTTTACAATGTACACATTACAACAAATAAAACATGTTTTCTTTTCTTTCTATCCATAACAAGACGACTTAAATGTAATTTTGTGCATGGCCAAAATATTTTAAAATACCATGACTGAGCTCCTTTAACCGAATTCAAGCACTTTTCAAGAAGACTACTAAAATTCAGGACCTTTTCAAGATTGTGCAAAACCATGTCATATTCAACTCTATTTAATTCATAAATAATAAAATGATTAAGAACTATACTGTTGTCAGCTACAACTAGTGAAAATTTTGCAATTTAGGCGTATTACTAAATTAAAATTGTTTGCAAATGGATACCTGTCTTAAATATATACTAAATTCACAAAGTCAAATGTAGCATAATGATAATACCTTTGTCATAAAATGAATGAATAAACTGTTTTTTTCTTACTAAGTAATTAATGTAGGATTAAATTAGCCTTAATAATTATTATGAAAAATGTGGGAGGCACGATGGCCTCATAGTTACATGTAGTGCGCTCAACTCCTGATCGAGCGGTCTGGGTTCAAGCCCTAGGCGGGTACATTCTGTTATGTTGTTGGGCAACACACTTTACTCTCAGTGCCTCTCCACCCAGGTGTATAAGTGGGTACCAGCGAATTTAATGGTGGGGTAACCCTGCAATGGACTGGCATCTCATCCAGGGGGAGTAGAAATAGTCCTAGTCGCTTCCTGCTACAGAAAGCGGGATAAGCTCCAGTCTGTTGGGCCACGTGGCTCATATGCAGACTTTACCTTTACCTTATTATGAAAATTACTGCAATGTAAGTGTGAAATATTGATCAACTTTTTTCATAGAGTGAATTGTTCTTTTGAAATAACAGAAAATAGGGAGAAAAAACATTTACCACAAGATAGAGATTGACATTTTAAATTCATCATAAAAACATTCATGCCAAAGGAATACTACATTGCGTAACATAAAACAAGGCTTCTGACATCTTTTAGGCTATGTTTACAAAGTCACAGTTTCCTTTTTCCAAAACTGTACGGAATCCAAACAGGACAAACATTTTGGACCCCTGACAAAACATTCACTGTAAACATTATTCGAAATTTTACTTTTTCTTTTTGTGATAAAAAAAAACTGTACTGTAAAACAAAAATTCATAGGGACCTGTTGAAATTGAAAGGCCTATCTAGTACCAAAGTTCCCATAACACATCATACACCTGTAAGTTAATAAATTATTGTTCTGGTACTACATGTATGTAAACATAGCCTTTACTTTTTATGATGAAATCTTATAGCTACTGTATTGAACAATAAGTATCAACCTAGCAATCTAAGATATTCAAATTTAATGCTAATTCACTAACACAGGTACAGTGTAGGTGATACTTCAAAGCATTAAAAATAATGTTTAAAGTGGTTGAGTTTATGCCAGAAAGTGTTGAAGGTCACCATGTTAGACTGTAATGCACCAGGGGCCCATTTCTCGAAGGTCCCAAAAAGTTTTCGCACCCAGAAAGCTATACCAAAATCTGAAATCTTATGCTTACAGAGCTGTTTTATTAGCTTATTCTCAATATGAACAGAGGTTTCCTTCACACAAGAAGTTTCAGGCATATACAGCTCTTAGTTTTTAGACACAGCTCAATTAAAGATGGCTTTGTGGGCCTGAAAAGTTTCCAGGGCCTTCAAGAAATGGACCTTGGACCCCTTATAGAGTCATAGGTACTGTAGACTTCTCAGTGGCTGATTTTTTCCTGATCAAGGATCAATGCCAAGGAGTATGCATGTATTGACCACTCTCAATTTTAGCTCAGTCACGTCTCATTTCTGACTGGTCAAGATATTTACGAAAAGATCAAGTACACATAATGTGAGCCAAATTAAACCCACAAACATAGTTTGCTTGTTCCAGTCACTGCTAGACCGTTTCAAGATTGGCTTAATATTTTTCTGAACAGATTTAACCCCAGTCACTCGAATGGCATTCCTATCGATCTTGAACGCATGACAAACAGCAAGCGAATGATCTTTAGCCGTTTGAACAGATACATGTATGCATTGGTGTATGTTTTCGTTAGAGGTCATAATAAAAAAGAGATAAAAACTCTCAGATTTACAGTTGGGGATTTGATTGTTTATTCAAGAATGAACAACGTGACCGTCTCAACATGACATGACTGGTCAACATGACCGGCGAGCGAAGTTTTTGGCCGGTCAAGTCACCATTCTGGCCAGACATTGCCCGTTGACCGGCCATTATTTTGAGCCCTGAGTATTCATCAATCAAACAGATCTTACATCTACACCTGTAGCTACTGTGTGACAAAAAATTTGCATCTCTGATTGGAAGGCACTGAATGTCAGGGGATGTAGAAGAACTAAACTCAAAATCTGTGGCAGTAACTATTCAATGTTCACTATCTTCTACATTGTAATATTCATGCACAATAAATCAAACTCCTATCAAACAATGTTTAAATAATAAGTCGAGTTATTTGCAGGCACAATTTGATTGTTTCTTACTTGCACTTATGCTCTATTGGTGGACAAAGGTACCTGTAGATGATGTCATAAAAGTTTGTTTTTGTTTCTTTGTTACATGTATGTATTACGAAGCAGACAGATTCTATGTTGTCGTGCATCTGTTCAGTAATAGATCACAGAAGACATCAAAATGTGGTAAAAACATCAGTGACACACGCCTGAAAAATTCACAAATTCTGTGACACACTCTGGTAATGGCTTATGTGATTATTTTTTGTTTTTACCACATTTTGATGTTATCTGTGATCTACTCAAGGCAAGAAAAAACCCAGGTCTGATTTCCTCAGCCAAGTAAATTTTGCTCTTGGGCAAGCGAAAATAGAAGTTCAGTAGCCCAGTGGGCAAGTGAAATTACAATGTAGTGTCAGTAGTCTTGTGAGTCTGACTAAAAATGCCAGCTTGATAAATGATAATTTCCAGTCATTCCATTTCAAAACTTAAGACCTAAACATTAGTTAATTATTAGGTTGAAAGCAAGAATTAGTTTGGAATCCGAGTATACCTCATTCGCATTTGTCCTCTGATTTCCTTACTGGCCACCACACTGGCAACTAATATTTAAGTGGGGCAAGTGAAAACTGAAATTGACTGGCCCACTGGGCAAGTGACTTACAATTTTTTTTCCTGCCCTGCTACAGATGCATGAACAGATGCATGACACATGAAACCTACATGTATTTGGTAAGAGCCCAATTTTGTACAAGTAAAATGTACAGCTGTGACAGGGCTTTAAAGTGCTGTCTGGTCATCCCAGGGTAAGGCAATCGATTGAAATCGATCCATAAATTGATATAAATCAATAAATTGAAATTAATGTAAGTGTTATCAGCGCTATCGATCAATTGAAAGAAATTTATACTCACATGCTAGAAAAGTTTCAAGTTATTAGTTTGATTTTACCAAATTTATCAGTCATTAGAGAATCAATTGAAAGTTGGTCTCTCTTTGTTAGTTCACCTAAACTGTAGAAAAATTGTGTCCCTCAACACAATGTTTGATTGTAACTTTTTTATGTAGATTTCAAAGGCACTACCAAAAACCCCCAAAACATAGTCCCTGATACATGTATGCCAGCAAAATATTGTTTACGAGATACAATGTTATGTTTTTATGCAATTGTATTCATGATTTCATAGTTCACTTTAAATCTTTTGTTCATTTCTTTCTTATTAAATGTTGCTTAAAAGATAAGCTAGTATCAGCAAAATTGATAATGCTTATTGAAAATTTGATCACAATCGATGACTCATGACGAATCCTTTTATTGATTTCTGATATCATTGACTAATTTCTATTGATTGTTATGAAATAATCGATTGACTATACTGTGTCGTCCAATACAAGTAGATTTTCCTGCCTGGGCAAGTTACTTGTAACGTCAGGTTCACAGCGACTGTTGAAAGGCCGAATTGTCACTTGCTAGACAACTTGTCGCGATGAGACTAGCGTGTGTGGGAGATGCTTTACTAATCGAATAAAGCCAGAGATCACGGAAAATCAGCTGTGATTGACGGTGATTTAATTGACGATAATCAAACGTAAACTGAAATATAATGTAATGAATTAACTAATTACTAGATAATAGAAGATTACAAGACGACAAGAGTCACGAAACAATAATAGCGCACATTCCAATCATAACTGCGATATGACAATACTTCCAGTCAAACTTCCCTGTAAAGATACAATTAAAATCATCAGTGATCCCAAGCAGATACGCATACTGCTAACTGTCCTAATACAATAAATGGTAACACTCTAAAACCTTGAAAGCAATAAAATTGTACGATGCGATAAAAACGTGCTTGCGTGAGCGTCACTGAAAGCGATGTGGGAATTTACTAGCAAGGAAAGGACTTAACTGAATTACCAGAGATTCTTATAGGACAGTTGCTAAATAGAAACCTAAGCTAGGGGGAGTGTGAACTATAAAGATCTATCGCTAAAAACAAGATGAAATAAAAACTTTGAAAACTGGGGCTCTGCCACATGTTGGACTTAGTACAATAGGCTGTTGTATAAAAAAACCGAGACTAAAGGTACTTAAGGTTAAAAAACGTCAAAACTTGAAACTTATACTAAAAAGCAAGCATAGAAAATAGTTTGTACTTACACATCGGTTCCCGCTTGCACTCTAAATAGTCAAGGGTAGCTTAAAACTTAATTTACTTGAAAACACGTACCGTGCACGCACGATAACTGAAACTTGAACTACTGGCAGGAATATGTCGCTAACACTATCTATATACGTCCACGTGTAAAAATTGATGACGTCATTGCTAAGCAACAAATTGGCGAATCAGAAAGAGTTAAGATTACTCACTTAATTAGAGAAGCCTCGATATAGTGTTCATTACATTACTCTTCCTTTTTTTCAAGTCCTGTGTAGTTTTCACGACAGTTTGAGGTACATGCATACCTCTTTATAAAGTATCATAGTGTTTTTTTTTTTTTGTGAAAGAAAATACAGTATCAGCACCAGTGGGTGCAATGTCCATGTACAGTTGTGTATAACAGCATATTGTAACTTGCATGTAGGTACAACTGTAGACACTTGAGTAACTTCAGAATACTTACTCTAGCATAAGAGAAATTTCTCTGCTGAAGATGGCACATTACATTTTAGCTTACTAGCATTCACATCAGAGGGCAACATAACCTTACAAGAGCATGCATCAGAAAGAATCATGAGGTGCATATAAGCCAATAACAAATGTCGCATGCTCATGCTCAGTTATCGAGAACAGATAATAACAGATAATAAAGCTCTTTATGCACGGCAGGTAAACATCACCAAAGTCGATTCCACAAGTAATGTAACTTCTCCTTGATAATGACACATTCACAACCAAAGGCAAAACGAAATGTATACGTATCTTGACGTTACTTTACTCTGCTCGTTCGATTTATGCAAAACTTGCTCACCTGTTGTTTTTGTTGCCTGTAATCGCTATCTTCAACTTCTGGGTAACGGTAAACTTTGCCTTGAAACCGTGCACGGTGACGAAGCGAAGGTAGAGTGGATTTTGGCCCGCTAAAACAGAGCTCGAGTTCGATGCAAGTTCCAACGAACTGCCAAACATGGCGGGAGAACCGAGAGAACCTGGTACCTAACATGAAGACCGCTGATTCCTGCTTGTTGGAGATCGGACACTCACAAGGCTGGTATGCTCTTGTAAAGGGACTGGGATAACAGTGATGGCAATGAAAGCACAAAACGGTAGAAATCACCAAAAAAAAAAACAAAACAAAACAAAACAAAAAAACCCAAAGAAACACTGAACATGCAAGGGCAGACTTAGTTGTATTAATCTTACTTGTAGAATGTTCATGTTTCGGAATATTTAACGCTCTAAATCGATGATATTTCGTTCATTCTCAGCGGTTCAGGGGCACAACTGTGACCTCGAACTTTCGCGATACGAGAAGTTTAACGTTTGTTGTTTTCGGATTGTTAAAAATGTCATTTTGGGTACCGAAAAAAAGTCAGCTATCATTTTCGGAAAGGCGATAAGACCTAACGTTTTCCGGAAATGGACAAAAAAGCCCTAATAAGTTCGAGAATACTCAAGCTCATCTAGAACAACCGAACAGATAAATGTTTTTTTGCGCAACCTAAAGTTAACCTACAGAGCTTTGAAAGTACACCAGATAGCCTAAAACAGCGTTGAAAAGCATTCGAGAGGAAACGGTCGTTGGGTGTCCCTTATGGTTCCCTGCCTAACCTAACTCCGCGTCAGTTCAAACTCGGTCACCAGGGCTCTTTCCGTCTTGAACTCACACAACACGTGACGCTTTCATGGACCTTCATGAATAAATACGTACGTGTCCGAGAATTAATTTTTCTCTTTTCTAGAGACGTAAGCTTGGGACGCCTGCATGTGCAGTAACAATTCTAGTTTTATTTTGTCGTTGTGGATGCGCGGAAAGTTCACAAGAAGACAGCTTAATTAGTGCGGTGTCGCACCCGTGCAACTTCTAGGTTTTCCATTTACATGGTTTTTACATGTTTCTTACAGGCTCCCTTTCTTTCATTTACATTGTTTTTACATGTTTCTTACAGGCCCCCTTTTTTCATTTACATGCTTTTTACATGTTTCTTACAGGCCCCCTTTTTTCATTTACATGCTTTTTACATGTTTCTTACAGGCCTCCTTTTTTCATTTACATGCTTTTTACAAGTTTCTTACAGGCCCCCTTTTTTCATTTACATGGTTTTTACATGTTTCTTACAGGCCCCCTTTTTTCATTTACATGGTTTTTACACGTTTCTTACAGGCCCCCTTTTTTCATTTACATGGTTTTTACATGTTTCTTACAGGCCCCCTTTTTTCATTTACATGGTTTTTACAGGGTTACAAACATAACATTTCCAGACTTTTTACAGCATTCGCTTGAATTATTTACACGTTCCTCACATGGTTTAGCAAAGCAATTTACATGTTTTTTACAAAGGCAGATACTGTAAAAGTGCGTAAAATATTTTACAGGTTTTTACATGTTCTTCAAATGATCATTGTCGACAAAGACAATGTAAATCACTATTTACAGAACATTTACCTGCTGTACTAAAAGCTGTAAATTTCCTGGAATTTTATTTTACAAAACCCTAACATGTAAATTGTAATTTACAAAGAATGTAAATCAAGATTTACATACTGTAAATTAAAATTGACATGTCCATGTAAATTTTCAACTTTGCCAGTGATATCGGCTAACTTCATTGAATTCATGACACTGTGCTTGGTTTCAGTATACTATGAAATCGACTTGAAATCAACTTGAAATCGAACTGAAAAACGTTCTGAAATCTTTCCGTTTTCAGAACGTCGTGGAAACATTTTTGGCGAATATTCTAAATCAAGTAGCAGCTTTTCACGGAACTGCACACGTCAATCAACAAGCAGTACCAACGAACTTCACATATTCTATACTGTTTAATCTACGCAGTATTTTCTCAGTCTGCTTTATGGTGAAAGGTAGGTGTTCTATGTTGGTTGCACCTATGTATTTTTTACTTTTTATCCTCCGGATGTATGTTTATTAGCAAAATATGTCAACATGCTCAAACATTATCTCAATCTCCCTGCTCGGTCGGCCTTTGTAGTTGACTAAGAGATTATGATGCCGGTTTAACTTTTGGCTGTGTTTTCAACCTACCTCTTTAAATCCGGTCGGTAAATGTCAACGGAATTTGCTATTCAGACGGTCATAGAGACACTATTGTTATCTTTAAACAATTGAAAGCAACACAGGGTTGGAGGAAAATGTTGAAAATTTTATGAGAATACTAGTAATAATTTTATATAACTGTTTTTTAGCGAAAGCTCTCAATTGATGGTGGGTAGAAGAAGATGGATCGTTGTAAGTTCGATGTAGACGGTTTGGTATAACTTACTTTTTAATCACAGTGTAAAGTCTTGTATATTTCCAGACGAGAGAAATTTATGTAAATGATACAGAGAAAACAATCTCTCGGTAGATATATACGCGAGATACAAAGATAAAGTCAGTTAAGAGCTCGTCAATTTATTGGATCGCGTCGGTAACTTTTGTTTCCATTATGGCCCTTGAAGAATAGTTTCTATCTTAGCTCAGGCGGTGAGAAGAAAGCCGCTTTACTTCGCTCAAATTGTTGAAAGTCACCAGCGAGCCTCCTGAAGCTTAGAACTAGAACATTTCAAAGGGTTTTATCTTTTTCGTGCGTTTGAAATTGACCCAAAAGTTTTAATTAATGTTGCACGAACCTTTCTGCTTTGATAGTATGAATATTTTACAAGTGAGTGGAGTTTGGTCATCCGCCAATTCTACGCCAATGTGAAAAGCAAACCAGACAAAATATTGAAATTGTCCAACAGCGTGTAAAGATGTGGAAACTCCTCTCATTTTCTTTCCACCATTCCAAAACTACCTCGGTCCTTTTTGTCTCTCGCTTAAATTACTCCAACTTAGTGGCTTTATTGATATGCTAATACGGACGATTGCAAATGAATTCACCAACGACTAAATTCACGAACGAGTGCGAAATAAATATGTTTACCTAGTATAATCCTTATATGAACCGGCAGAAACGAATTCAAGCAACGTTGACCATCCAAGCTACCATATTTTTGTATCGAATTAACACGAGGAGATAAAGAAAGTAGAAGAAACACTATGAAGGTAGCACATAATTCATAAATTACTTATAAGCTAAAAACATCTCAAAGCGAGAAACGGCCGTTTATGACCTGTCCGTATTTTCTTTAGTATTTCAATATTTAACACTCTTACATGTACATTTTTTCAGTTATAGCTCTACCACTTCGCTAAAATGCCAGAATCTGCCAATGATGCCGTAACAACAGTACACTGCATACTCGCCATTGCAAATATTGTTGGAAACACCCTCGTTTGTGTCATCATATTGAAAAATAGAGAATTAAGGTATGCTGAAATAGAAATAAATGATTATACGCCACAACAAAACTGAACGCCTGGAAGAGGCTCTGTTTGTTTTGGAGAGCACCGTCTTTTAAAAAATTGAACTCGCCATTCGGCATAATATAATGCAACCGGTTAGCACGACTAATGTATAAAATTTAGGAAATAGTTAGTTTTATTGCACCTTAACTTTTGATTCATAGAATACATAAGTTTTTTTCTTTTTCCGTTTGTAAACTAAAGCTGACATTTTCTCCTGCAGGATTTCAATAAATTATCTCCTTGTGAACCTAGCTGTGGCAGACATAACCTTCGCGATATTCCTTTCACCAAAGTTCATTCTAAGTCGTACTTTCACCCACCCAGACGGGGAGGCAGGTAAAGCTTTATGCAGATTGGTAACAGGTGGAACACTGGGCTGGTTTGGAGGAGTTTCCTCGGCGTTTACGCTGGTGGTTATTGCTGTTGAACGATACTTCGCTGTGATGTATCCCCATGGGAACAAAGGAAGACTTACCAAGCGCAAACTAAAGGTGCAAAAGGATTCACTTTCTTTTATCTTACACATAGGCTGAATCCTCCGTCATGTTTAAATTGTTATTACTTTATTGTTTATACTGCTGGTAAACAGAGGAATGAAACTGGCAGGTAACATTGAGGCAAAAAATGACCGGATTTGTTTTCCATTTGCAAAAATCAAACCTCGAGGGACTGTTTAACACCTGGTTGTTCCGCTGATTTCGTCCATTTTACACATTACGATTTCAGGTGATCATACCTGGTTCTTGGATTTTTTCACTTGTCTTCACCTTCCCCGGATTCCTGGTAACGAATTTTGACAAGAAAATCCAAAGCTGTGGGGAGACCTTTCCTGGTGAGTGGATGGCCAAGGCTTATAGCTTGATTTGGCTTTTAGCCACAACTGCTCTTCCTTTGGCACTGATGGTTGGCTTGTACTCCATGGTCGTGTATACTTTGTGGTTCAAACGTAATAAGGACAATGAACTTACCCACCAACAAAAGGTAAGAGTCAACTAATTTAAAGATTTTTAAACTGATAGCGTTCCAGATAATGCCTTGTGTCACCATTTGAAATTGAATCCTGCACAATCATGCAAATGGTACGGGACTGATATATTAAGTTTGACCACATTTTCCAAGAGCTAAATTGAAATAACAACGCGTAGCGGAATTTATTATATAGACACGAGTGTTTTACTGGAAAATACACCGCTCGTAAAATTCATCGGAAACCACATCCGGGACTCGGCTGGCGTATTTTCCATATCCTCTCTAGTGAAGCTATCGATTACTTCACTGATATCACGTTAGACCCTTAAACTGTAATTAAATTTGTTGGTGTATGAAACCATACGCGTGATTTCAAAATTGAACGAGCGCGCAGCGCGAGTTCGATTTGAAATCACAAGTATGATTTCAGACCAAAATTGCACGACACGAAGTTCAATTGCCACTTTAAATCCATTTTGAACTCGCACAATTTATCGCGTTAAATTTTAGATTCAGTAGCCGGTGTTAAAATAGCGGAACCGGAAACGGATTGACATCTCATTTAGTATTCAAAACGATGTCATGTGACGAAAACTCATTCGAGCATAACAAAGAAACAAGCACTTCTGTCGGAACGAAAACAGTTTACTTCACGCATCAAAGTTCAATTATTGTCCCCTGAATCAATGATGGAAGACCTTCCTTTTCTTCTGTGGATGAAGCTGAGACTTCTAGTTGTCTTTGGAGAAGGAATTTAAAGGTGCAGCTTGTGTAATTCTGCGGTGGATTACTTTTGAGTTGTGAAACTCCCTCGGGTGCACGATGCCCAGTGGATAGTTTTTCTCTTTTAAATACCGTTCAACGGCACTCTGCATGATTTTAAGGGATTCCAGCTCGTTATCATCTCCGTTTTTCTTTTGTGACCTCGGAGTAGAACTTAATACTCAAGACCTTGTGAAGTTCTTGCGGCGTCGTTTGTTTCAAGATATTTTCAAGATGGCGGGGCACCAGCTTCGGAAGACGTTCGTTCATCATTCACTGTTTTGTGGAGCGGGGCGTATTTTGACTACGTATGTTTATTCACAGCGACAGAGTTGAGCTCTTGTATTGCTTCATTTGAAACTAACGGAAACCAGGAAACATCTACCTTCTTGAGATGGCCCTGAATTTGTTGTGTGGTTTTCGTTTGTTTATGTTTTGTTGGACGGATCTTGAGCAGATGCTGAAGAAAAATCGCCAAAATATTCGTCAAAATGAACACTGAATGTTGGAAACCTCCTGTAAAGTAGGTCTTCAGCCTGAAGGAGCTCAGAATCGTCATTCAGAAACTGTAATTAATTAAATTCATCAAAAGTTTTGAAAAACAACAACAAAGTTTTAACAATAATTGTTACAAAATTCGCCAAACAATGGCTTTTTGTCTTTTATTTTCCTGAAATTTTATTGCTTACTTTACACTAACCTTGAAATCTGATTGGTTGTTTTGTTTTACTGTCCCTTTCTCATTGGCTGAGAAAAAGATGCGATTTAGAGCAAAAAAAATAGTGCGATTCGTGAATAAATCGCTCTGCTGAAAACCAATCAGATTGCAAGGATAACCAGTGATCTCAAAATGGATTTAATAGATCTTTATATCGAATTGAACACTCGACGATATATTCCATTCCTACGAGCGCCCATGTATTATCCTCTATATATTTGACGAATCCTTTTTTTTTTTAAAATGAGATCATTCATAGTCTTGAGTGTTTGACATGTCTTCTCAACCGAGACTAACACTAGCGAGAGGACGTAAAACTGGTAAAAAGCGTAAAAAATCTATGTTAATCAAGTTCAGATATCCGAATACTGTCCCGACCATGATTTCCTCTGTTTAAACATAATGAATTATTTAAATTAGCTTGAAGGTTACATTTGATGATCTGTTTTAAAGATTGTCAATCGTTATGACCTTTTGAATCGAAATACGAATTTTTATCCACAGGGTGTTATAAAGGTACGGAAGAGAGTCACCTTGATGGTCATAACTATCAGCTCAATCTTTGGAATCTCTTGGGGGACGAGTTCAGTTTCCTACGTTTTAAAGCATTTTACCTCCCAAAATATTGGTAACGTCGCCATTACTAACACAATGGCTCTCTTCAATTCTGCAGTAAACCCCTTTGTTTATGCTTTGTTTAACCAACAATTTCGGGAGAAAGTTAAGACAATGATGTGCTGTACCTTTCGTTTTGCAAGCAGGATTGGTGCCACAAGAGAAACTGAGAATGCTGAGGGCCCCAAAACTATCAACCATACAAGAAACGCTGAAGTCGCATTGTCTTAGGAGGGCGAATTGTAAAGGATATCTTAGTGCCCGTACATGTAAATTTGACATTCTGTGCATGAAAATTGAGATCGCGGTGCTAGTTCAACACTGCGCTTGTTTGTACTCGGCAATCTTTTTTGGCGGACATTTCATTGGAAACGCGAAAGGCACAGTGGCCTCATGGTTATTGTGCTCGAATTTGGTCTAGGTACGAGCCCTGGCCGGGGACATTGTGCTGTCTTCTTGGGCAAGGCACTTTACTCTCACAGTAGCCCTCTCCACCCATGTGTATACTGATCGGTACCGGCGAATCTAGTGTTGCGCGGTAACCCAGCGATGGACTAACATCCCAAGCAGGAGCAGCGATCGCGAGTAGAAATACTCTCAGCTGCTTCAGACGGCAGTAACCGGAGATAAGCATCGGTGTGATGGGCCAGGTGGCTCGTAAGCAGACTTTACCTTATCATCCGAACGAGATGTCAAATTTCAGTAATGGCAGGGCTTATATTTAGGTACACACAAACAATACTGAGCGCAGAAAATCACTTGACATAATGTTGGAAAAAAAGAAAATACGATGTACATGCAGTAATCAATTAATAAAAAAACAAGTTTCTTGATAAAACTTCAAAACAAGTTTATTAGTCTGGGGCTTTACAATCAGAAAAACCGTTGCTGTCCTACTGCTTGATACAATTAAGCATACGGGTTCACATTCAGGGGAGCTATGGGCTTACATTCAGGGGAGGAATTGCAAATAAGTCAAAGGATCTTGGGCTGATAATTGGAACGACAGCATAGTTTACAAGAAGCCTGTGGTAAACTCGGCTCGCTTAGCTTACATCTTTATATTTTCTTGATTAGCATCTGGGCTTCTTTGAATAATTGAAACCCAGCTTATTTAGGAAAAAGGCGGTAGATATTGAATTAAATCATGCGGGATAAGATAATAATTTGTGAGCACCGTATATCGTGAAAGGGACACCTCGTGAGCTAATTTACAAAGAATCTGTCCCTCACTCGCGTGCGTCTGAAGAAACTGGAGACCCAATTACACATTTAGCAAACTCCGCCCTCAAACAGACCGTCTAAGTGAAAGCCGTTTTTGTTATAAACACCGCCTGTACTGGTAACACCTTGGCCTACAATTCTGGGGGATGTCAAGGGTGGAATGACCAATAATAGCTACTTTAGAGAATTGTTGTACCGGCCACCAACAGATCCTGCAGTCGTCCGAGAGGCCCTGATTGAATTGGACGTCAACACTAGAAAACCCAGCAAGGAGGAAATAGCAAAGCAATTCTAAACAACAGAATGGAAAAAAACAAGGCCCGATGGAGATCCTAAGGGCATATAGAAACGCCTCGACTCAGATGCTGTATGAGATCTTCGATAGAGTCTGGGAAGAGGAAACCATTCTTGATGATTGGAAGGAAGGATATGTGATAACAATTCCCAAAAAGGGATACAACAAACAATAATAACTTTAGGGGATTGACCATGTTATCAGTACCAGGAAAAATCCTCGGCCGAATTATCCTGCAAAGGCTAATTGTTGCACTCAGTGGAATACTTAGGGACCAGCAAATGGGTGTCAGAAAGAACAGGTCTTGTAATGACAATATCGCAACCCTAATAATTATTCCAGAGCAGTCACTGGCCTGGAATGGAACTCGTCACTCTGTATCACGTTTAGGCTCTTCGGCAAGGTCTTCGACAGTGTCGATCACGATGTACTCTGAATGATCCTCCACCACTATGGAATACTAAAGAAATTCATCTCTATCATACAAAATACCTATTAGATCGGATTAATATTGATCGATTATTTTCGAGAAGATTGAAGCTTAACAGAGCTGCATCGTATCATCCATGTTGTTTCTTCTGGTTATGGATTGGATTACGAAGACTACAACTTAAGACTCAAGTGGACCCTCCTCACCACATGAGAGCCACACGAGAACGGTCGTGTGTAGGTTCGGCCCTATATGTTTTCATATAGAGACGTTATAGTTGATTATCATAAATACAGTGTAGCGGACGAGGTTCACCGATAACTTCATAAATTTTTTCAACGGTGTCCCATCTCCTCGTGTATTCTCTAACCGTTTCGATTTGCACTATATCTTAACAATGCCAGTGGGCTTTAACTTTAACTCTACGGATTAGAACCTCAAGTCAATGGCATCAAAATTGTCACTGTTCACAGACGTTCCATTTTCCAAGTTTAGTGGCTCATAGCCACTTTGATTCTTGAAGTCAGGTTCGGCTGTGCATGGGTCTTCCACGAATATTAAAACTGCTGATTGGCAACGAATTACATGTGTTTCAGTTGTCACCTTTAAAAAAATTCAGACGGAAGAAATAAACAGTTTTCAGCTATATGTATTTAGGCACGTTCTTTCATTAATTGTGTTCGATGTTGATTGAAGTTTAAATTGCATAACCCCGGCTTTACAATGTATCAAAAGCAGCGACTATTTCTGTTTAACATCAAGTGTTTGCAAAGAGTTAATATTGTTGTCAAGAAAGGGAATATAATCTTGTGAAAAACACTTTTCAGCTATATGCGCATGTCACGTGTGCGGTGCCCATCAAATAATTTGCATAACACTACAATGTACCAAAAGCAGCGTATATTTTGTTTAGCTACAAATGTTTGCAAAAGTTTATGATGTTTTCAAAAAAGGGAAAACAACCTTATGAAAAATATTTTATGTACGTGCCTTGTGTTCGATGTCGATCAAGAAATTTGCATAACATTACAATGTACCAAAAACAGCATCTACTTTGTTTAACTGCAGGTATTTGCAAAAATTTAATGATGTTGTCAATAAAGGGAATGCACCCTTGTGAAAAAAAAAAAAAATTGAAGCATCCGTAATGTCGAAAAAGGTTTACAATCACTTATTTGTGTTCTTGATGAAGGTCACTGTCCAAGTTCCATATCCATTTCGCGAATGCGAATGTACCAAAATGTACCTCACTTTTATGTCTCTCGACGGAATGCTTCTTTCTTGCCGCAAAACAGGTTTTCACACAACATAATATATAGAGTACTGGGCTTCAGAAAATGTTAGGTTCGACTTCAAACTCGATGTACCAGTCGGCTTTTGATGGTATTGAAATTAACTAAAATTAGCCTTGTCGAAAAATTATTATGACACGTGCAGCTTTTCCTAATCAAATTAATGATTTAGAAAAAGCAAGACATGCACTAGTAACTAATCTATAAATACAATCGCGCTGATGTGTAAGAGCAAAAATGAAACGCACAATTTTCCGCCATTTTTGACGGCAGCTGAGTGCTAAAATGATGAATGTCAAACTCTGTGATCAGTCTGTAAGCGTAGGGAAACATCTGAAGACAGATGTCAACTTGTACAGGATACGTCATGACAACGGAAAGGAGAAAAAACAATATTGATTATGAAAGAGAAGCAGCATGTGACTATTCTGTGTTGTTTAACTAATAATGATGTACTTCACCAATTCTGTTGTTTAGTCTACTGACACAGTTCTATCTTTTGCTGGATAAGAAAAAAGGTACGTGTGTCATGCCCGCATATGTTGGTTGGACCTATCTATATTTTAATCTTATCACACATATGAAGTTAACTGACAAAATATTGAAGTATGCATGAAAAAATTATCACAGCCCCCCGGGCTAGATCTGTCTTTATGACCTCATACAGTTTATCTTCTCTGGCTGCGTTTTGAAGATGCGTTTGTAATTCCGGTCGGTAAATGCTATTGCAGTTACGTGCTATTAAGGCGGATGCAAAGAGAATAAATATTGTCATCAGATAATTAAAAGTTAGCCCCAGAAGATTGGATAGAATTAAACCTTAGGAAATTTTGCACGAATATTAGTCTTCATATGCATCTATTATTTATCGTGCACCTGTCGTTTCGACGGCGATAAATGCAGGTTTTAGAGAAAGTTGTCAGTTGATTGTGACCAGAAAAAAATGGAACGCTGTAAGTTTGAGGCGGCGTATACTATAACTACAACACCATATGCAGTGTAAAACCTTGTATTTTCCCAGCTAAGAGACATTTATGCAAAATGACGCAGAACGACGACATGACGATAGATGTACATGCGAGGTACGAATTCGAACTTAAAGACGACGAACTTCAACTTTAATTGCCTCGTTCAATTAATTGAATCCTACCAGAAGGCCTCCTTTAGCTTGAAAATAAAACAGTTCATTCAACAAAAGAAGGCGCCTTTGACAAAGGGTTTTAAATCTTTTTCGCGCGCTGGTAATTGACCCAAAATAACAATGTTTCCCAAAAGTTCCTGTTTTGATAAACATGAATAATTTTGAAGTTCTCACAGGTTTTGTTTCAAACACCAAAGTACATGTGTCTTTCTTAACTGATTTTACTTTTAAAATGCGTGATGACTCTCGCCCAACTACCTGGTTTGGTGGCTTCATTGTTATAATCTGTTATGGCAATGTGATATTTAGAGGCTTTGAAGATCATGAACGGGTACGAAATACTCTCCCCGAAATGCATCGGCAGAAGCAAGCTATCAGATTGACGAGCCTTCGCCACATAGTTAATTATGTATACGAAATAAGTTATATGAAATAACATTATACGAAATGACATTATTTAGAAAATGAAAGAAAGAAAGGGTGTGATACACTCCTAAAGGAATGAACATTGTAAACACCAGAAACCGTTGTCTTTGAGGCCCTTTATGACCTGCGTATTTTTCATAAATTTTACAATATTTAATACTGATACATTTGAATTTGTTTTGGTTTCAGCCTCACCATACGTCACTAAACATGTCTGCCGAAGCTGCCGTAACAACGGTACACTGTATACTCATCATTACAAATATTATTGGAAACACTCTTGTTTGTGTCATCATAACGAAAAATAGAGAAATGAGGTAGGCTTAAATTGAAATACTTTATTATTCACTGCCAGATTATCTCCAGAAGAGATGAAATTTAATATAATATCAGATTGAAAAGTAGCTTTCGAAGAGCTGATCCGTCACTGATCTGCTCTTTGCGTTTTTACCGTTGAGCTCTGGGACTCATGCGTTACACAAAATTCGTAAATTCGTATTATTTTTGGCGCTCCATGCAGTGACACAGTGCTAGGTTTACTTGGCTTACGTTGCGTTAGAGAGCTATGCGACACAACGTTTTCTAATGTTAGCAATGCTTATTCCATAAGGAATTTATTAATTGTCACTTTCATGGATCGGACCTTCTTACTTTATCTCCTCATGTTAATGTGGTAGCAATTAGCTCGGCTCGTCAATACAGCTTGAATCTGTTTCTGCCAATTCATTCTTGGGACTGTAGAATTGATATATATCGTGCTCGTTCGTGAATTTAAATTCTGAAATGGTCGTATTATCATAACAATAAAGGCACCAAACTAGCTCTCATTTAATATAGCTGAAAAAAAGTTATCCAAATAGTGGAAAGTGTTCTTCACTTTCTTGTACACAACTGATCAATTTTTCTTTATCTGGTCTATTTTTAACATACTTAGCCGAATAGTCATTTTCCATATATCAAAATTCTAACTGGTTGGCTACGAGGCCCGAGGGAACAAAACAAAGGGAATTAGTTATTCATCCCTCAACTTCGATGCCATTTCTTTTGTTATTTCCCCAAGCCTCGGAGCGTACCCTTACCAAACCAAATACTATTTTAAATGTATTTAAATACTATTTTTAAAAACTGTCTTTTACCAATTTTATGAGATAGATTAAAAATAGGGCGAAAAGTGTATTTTTAAGGTATTTTTCGACTGATTTAAATGGTGTCTCAGCTTGCTTAAAACACTATTGAGACAATGTTTGAAAAGTATTTTGAAAGGCTTTTAATTATGGTTTAAATTCCAAAACTCGAAATCCTTTGCTAAGTTTAAATAAATATATAATTACAATAGTCTGTAACTACTTTAAAAATCTCCTTACGAACTCAGCAAATAAAAACAGAATACAAATAGTTTTAAAAACAGGTTTTAATCTGCAAGACTATTTTTAAAGTAGTTTTAACGGAAGTAGACGGGACGCACGGGGCCTCTACTGTAAGTACCGCAGAGAAATGGTTGGAAATTTTCCTAGCGTTCCTTATATACTCTCACTAGGGTTCTTCGTCTTGCGGCCAGGGAAGGCGTCATAATCTGTTTCAGTGACATGTCGATGATATCCAGTAAAAAATAAACCAGAAAGGACCGTTGGAATATGAGACAAGCTTTAAAATGAAGTCACGATATTAATAGTGTTTTAAAAGTAAATAGTGCGTTCGAGTCATTCCCGATGCTTTCAAATGATGGCGGACTCCACCGACGCCAATAATCGGGAACAAAACAAGGTCATTATGTATCGGATCACGCCTAAACACACGTGAAGAAAGACTTGGGTAGGAAAAAAGGTGAGCGGACAAAACCGGGGAATGCCGATAAATCAAGTAATCCCCCAATAATGAACGAATTACACAACATGAACCTTCCTCTGCTTCTCCCCCTGAACCAAGATCAGATCTACAAACTGAACTTAAAGATAACAAAGTGCCTACGAATGGATGTTGAGCGTGGCGAGCAGACGTAAATGTCTTGTTTACCCAATGAAAGACATTACAATGGCTGGGGGGTGGGCTCACACCGGGCGTAAAGGAGCGTTTGATTGGTTCAGGATCTCCCATATTAGACTTGACTGAGCCAATGAGCAGGGGTCCAGGACGGTTCTTGCAGAAGACAGATGTGATTGCATTCAGCTCTTCAGGGTCACCAGCCTTGGTGCCTGTGCCATGAGCTTCAACATATGCAACATCTGAAGGGTTAATATTAGCTTCACCATACACTTGATCCAGCAGTTGCTTCTGAACTGCCCCACTTGGGTATGTCACGCCTGGAAAAAAAGAGAAACCAATCTAACACAGATCTTAAGGAATAAAAACCCAGATGATCTGGAATACTTGTCTGAGCATGTCGTTGGCAGTGGGAGCCACGTGCAGTATTATCATGCTCGGTAATTGGAGTTATTGTGTAGAAAATATCGCACAATGACACCGCCGAGGGCAAAAACAAAAAAACAAAAACAAAAACAAAAACAAAAACAAAAAAAAACGCGAGAAGAAACTTAGTACATGGAGCTAAGATAGATTGTCAATGCTCTAGCAGATCATGCACGGCTTCCAATCGCTTGGCCAATCGCTTGGCCACTGGCTCGTACACGCAACGAATCGTAAACGTCCATAAGTAGCGACCTCCGAAAGAAGTGAGCCCACCCCCCATCCCCTCAGAAAAGAGAGGAACTAAGGTTCAAAAGTATAATTATTTTTCCAATCAATAACCTAAACAACTTACGATAAACTGATGACGATTCGACCAGGGAGGGTATAGCTTATTCCAGGAGGCGTCATGAAGCGCCCTGGTAAAACAAACCCCGAAAAAATTTTTATCAAGTAACAAGAAGGTACTAACAGGACCTTGCCTTCAAATTGAAATTACTAATTAAAACTGACAACTTTGCATCATTTTTAACAGGAACGGATAAAAAGAACGTTTAATCATATTGAAATTAAAAACTCGACCAGAGCAGTTAAATATTTATAAAGCGGATTAACGTAACAGTGCATCATGAACAGTACAAATAGTTTAAGGTATCTTACATCACGGTCTACATATGAAGTGCCCACCCATGTGCCAGCAACATAAATTTGAACTGGATTGAAGAATTTCTTAACGATTTATAAGAACGCAGTGTTTTTACGAATTACACCCACAGTCTTAGAGGAATACAGCCCTGTTCTCATAGAATTAAAAAGGCAAAAAAAAAAAAAAAAAAAAAAAACACCAGGAAGAGATGCCTACGGTAGAAGTCATTTGCGTTCTCTCATGGGGTTAGAGATTCTCGCCCATATTAACTTTCATTTCTCTGGTAAGTTCTCGCACGTTTAGAGATGCACCACACTCGCGTTTTAAGTGCGGGGATCCAACCAACGCTTACCTAACTTTTTAAAAATTCTACTTTTAGCCCTCCACCAAATCTACAAACGTGTATTTCACTTGTGGAAAACCATCGATTTGCATAATGTTTGGGTTAGACATTCTTGCCCATATCAGCTTTCTTTTCCCTCGTAAGTTCTCGAGCGTTTAGAGATCCGCCACACTCGCGTTTTAGGTGCGGGGATGCCAACCAATGCTTACCTAACTCTTTAAAGATGCTGCTTTCAGCCCTCCCCCAAATCTACACACGTGTATTTCACTTGTGGACGTCTATCGATTTGGACAGTGCTTGGGTGAGAGATTCTCGCCACTATCAACTTTTTTCTCTCTCGTAAGTTCTCGCGCGTTTAGAGATGCGCCACACTCGCGTTTTAGGTGCGGGGATGCCAACCAATGCTTACCTAACTTTTAAAGGTGCTGCTTTTAGCCCTCCCCCAAATCTACACACGTTTATTTCACTTGTGGAAGTCTTTCGATTTGGACAGTGCTTGGGTGAGAGATTCTCGCCCATATCAACATTCTTTTCCCTCGGAAGTTGTCGCGCGTTTAGAGATGCGCCACACTCGCGTCTTAGGTGCGGGAATCCCAACCAATGCTTACCTACCTTTTTAAAGATGCTACTTTTAGCCCTGCCCCAAATCTACACACGTGTTTTTCACTTGTGGAAAACTATCGATTTGCACAGTGTTTGAGTTGGAGATTCCCGCCCATATCAACTTTCTTTTCTCTCGTAAGTTCTCACTTGTTTAGATATGCGTCACACTCGCGTTTTAGGTGCGGGGATCCCAACCAATGCTTACCTACCCTTTTAAAGATGCTAATTTTAGCCTTGACTAAATCTACACACGTGTATTTCACTTGTTGAAGTCTTTCGATTTGGACAGTGCTTGGGTGAGAGATTCTCACCACTATCAACTTTCTTTTCTCTCCTAAGTTTTCGCGTGTTTAGTGATGCGCCAAGCTCGCATTTTAAGTGTCGGGATCTTAACCAATGCTTACTTAACTTTTAAAGATATATGCTAGTTTTAGCCCTTCCTCAAATCTACACACGTGCATTTCACTTGTGGAAGTCTATCGATTTGGACAGTGCTTAGGTTGGACATTCTTGCCCATATCAACTTTCTTTTCTGTCGTAAGTTCTCCCACGTTTAGAGTTGCGCCACACTTGCGTTTTAGGTGCAGGGATCCCAACCAATGCTTACCTAACCTTTCAAAGATGCTACTTTTAGCCCTGCCCCAAATCTCCACACGTGTATTTCACTTGTGGAATTCTATCGATTTGGACAGTGCTTAAAATCGCCGAGACCGGGCTACGCCCAGCGTGATTTTGACCAACTTCAGGGCGATCGTTGTCCAGAAACTTGGGCGATATTTCTGAATCCCAGGGACTCTAAACTAACTCGAGAAGACTTTAATTTTTAGTGAAATGGACAGTCCGGCCGAAATATAGCTACTTAGTGACTAGAAAGTCGCTGAGACCGGGCTACTCGTAGCGTGATTTTGACCTACTTTGGGTCGATTTCCAAGATTTTGGGCAGTATTTCCGAGTCCCAGGGACTCTAAACTAATTCGAGAAAACACACGAGTAAAAAAAGATATAAATGGGCGAGAATCTTTAACCCAGGGGTTCTCCAAAGCGACAGACTTCCACAAGTGAAATACACGTGTGTAGATTTGAGAAAGGGCCAAATCCAGCATCTTTAAAAAGTCCAGCAATTATAGTTGAAGATCCCGACACCAAATCCGCGAGTATGGTGCATCACTAAACGCGCGAGAACCTACGAGAGAAAAGAAAGTTGATATAGGCAAGATTCTCTTACCCAAGCACTGTCCAAATTCATAGAATTCCACAAGTGAAATACACGTGAGTAGATTTGGAGGAGGGCTAAAAGTAGCACCCTTAAAAAGTTAGGTAAGCATTGGTTGGCATCCCCGCACCTAAAACGCGAGTGTGGCGGATCTCTAAACGGGTGAGAACTTACGAGAGAAAAGAAAGTTGATAGTGGCGAGAATCTTTCACCCAAGCACTGTCCAAATCGATAGACTTCCACAAGTGAAATACACGTGTGTAGATTTAGGGTAGGGCTAAAAGTAGCATCTTTAAAAAGTTGGGTAAGCATTGGTTGGGATCCCAGCACCTAAAACCGGAGTATGGCGCATCTCTAAACGTGGGAGAACTTACCAGAGAAAAGAAAGTTGATAGTGGCGAGAATCTCTTACCGAAGCAATGTCCAAATCGATAGACTTGCACAAGTGAAATACACGTGTGTAGATTTAGGGGAGGGCTAAAGTAGCATCTTTAAAAAGTTAGGTAAACATTGGCTGGGATCCCCGCACCTAAAACTCGAGTGTGGCGCATTTCTAAACGCGCAAGAACTTACGGGAGAAATGAAAGTTAATATGGGCGAGAATATTTAACCTAAGAAATGTCCAAAATCGACATACTTCCACAAGTAAAATATACGTGTGTAGATTTGGGGGAGGGCTAAAAGTAGCTTTTTTAAAAAGTTAAGAAAGCATTTTTTGGGATCCCCGCGCGTAAAACGCGAGTGTGACTCATCTATAAACGCGCAAGAACTTACGAAAGAAAAGAAAGTTGATAGTGGCGAGAATCTCTCACCCAAGCACTGTCCAAATCGATCAACTTCGATTCCACAAGTTAAATACACGTCTGTAGACTTGCGGGAGGGCTAAAAGTAGCATCTTTAAAAAGTTATGTAACCATTGTTTGGGATACCGGCACCTAAGACGCAAGTATGGCGCTCTCTAAATGCGCAAAACTTACGAGAGGAAAGAAAGTTGATATGGGCAAGAATTTCCAGACCAAACACTGTGCCTATCGACAGCTTTCCATAAATGAAATACACGCGTGTAGATTTGGGAGAGGGCTGAAAGTAGCATCTTTAAAAAGTTAGGTAAGTATAGGATGGGATCCCTGCATCTAAAGCGCGAGTGTGGTGCATCTTTAAACTCGCGAGAACACGCAGGAAAAAAAGAAAATTGACATGGGAAAGACTATCTAATCCAAGCACTATCCAAATCAATAGACTTCCAAAAGTGATATACACTTGTGTATATTTGGGGGAGGGCCAAAACTTGCATTTTTAAAAGGCCTTGTGAGCATACTTTAAGATCCCCACACCAAAAACGTGAGTGTGCCGCATCGCTAAACGCGCGAAAACACGCGAGTGAAAAAGCAATATATATGGGCGAAAATCTTTAACCCAAGCATTGCCCAAAGCGACAGACTTCCACGAGTAAAATACACGTGTTTAGATTTGGGGGAGGGTTGAAAGTAGCACCTTTAAAAAGTTAAGAAAGGATTGAATAAGATCCCCGCACCTAAAACGCGAGTGTGGAGCATCTCTAAACGGGCAAGAACCTACGAGAAAAAAGAAAGTTGATATAGGCAAGAATCTCTGACCCAAGCACTGTCCAAATTCATAGAATTCCACAAGTGAAATACACGTGAGTAGATTTGGAGGAAGGCTAAAAGTGGCACCTTTAAAAAATTAGGTAAACATTGGTTGGCATCCCCGCACCTAAAACGCGAGTGTGGCGGATCTCTAAACGGGTGAGAACTTACGAGAGAAAAGAAAGTTGATAGTGGCGAGAATCTTTCACCCAAGCACTGTCCAAATCAATAGACTTCCACAAGTCAAATACACGTGTGTAAATTTAGGGTAGGGCTAAAAGTAGCATCTTTAAAAAGTTAGGTAAGCATTAGTTGGGATCCCTGCACCTAAAACGCGAGCGTGGCGCATCGCTAAACACGCGAGAACTTACGGGAGAAATGAAAGTTAATATGGGCGAGAATATTCAACCTAAGAACTGTCAAAATGGATAGACTTTTACAAGTTAAATACACGATTGTAGATTTGGGGGAGCGCTAAAAGTAGCATTTTTACAGAGTTGGGTAAGCAATGGTTGGGATCCACGCATCTGGAACGGGAGTGTGATGCATCTCTGAATACGCGAGAACACGCGGGACAAAAGAAATTTGACATGGGAAAGAATATCTAACCCATGCCACGCACTGTCCTAATCGATAGACTTACACAAGTGAAATACACTTATGAAGATTTGGGGGAGGGTTTAACTAGCATTTTTAAAGAGCCCCGTAAGCATAGTTTGGGATCCCCACACAAAAAACGCGAGTGTGCCGCATCGCTAAACGCGCGAAAACACGCGAGTGAAAAAAAAGATATAAATGGGCGAGAATTTTTAACCCAAGCATTGTCCAAAGCGACAGACTTCCACGACAGACTTTCACTTGTGTAAGTCTATCGATTAGGACAGTGCGTGGCATGTAAGTTAATATGGGGGAGAATATTCTATCTAAGCACTGTCAAAAAAGATAGACTTCCACAAGTGAAAAACACGTTTGTAGATTTGGGGCTAAAAGTAGCTTCTTTAAAAAAGTAAGGTAAGCATTGGTTGGGATCCCCGCACCTAAAACGAGTGTGGCGCATCTCTACACGCGCAAGAACTTACGGGAGAAATGGAAGTTAATATGGGCGAGAATATTAAGTCCAAGCACTGTGCAAATCGATAGACTTCCACAAGTAAAATACCCGTGTGTAGATTTGGGGGAAGGCTAAAAGTAACGCCTTTAAAAAAATTGGGAAAGCATTGGTTGGGATCCCCGCACCTAAAACGCAATTTTGGCGATTCTTTAAACGCGCGAGAACTTAGGAGAGAAAGAAAGTTGATTGTGGCGAGAATCTCTCACCCAAGCACTCTCCACATCGATAGACTTCCACAAGTGAAATACACGTGTGTAGATTTAGGGGAGGGCTAAAAGTAGCATCTTTAAAGTGCTAGGCAAGCATTGGTTGAGATCCCCGCACCTAAAAGGCGAGTGTGGCGCATCTCTAAACGCGCGAGAACTTACCAGAGAAAAGAAAGTGTTTATGGGCGAGAATCTCGCGAGAACTTAGGAGAGAAAGAAAGTTGATTGTGGCAAGAATCTCTCACCATAGCACTCTCCATATCGATAGACTTCCACAAGTGAAATACACGTGTGTAGATTTAGGGGAGGGCTAAAAGTAGCATCTTTTAAAAGTTAGGTAAGCATTGGTTGGGATCCCCGCACTTTAAACGCGAGTGAAGGGATAAAAGTAGCAGCTTTAAAAAGTTGAAATACTCAAGTGAAATACACGTGTGTAGATTTGGGGGAGGGCTAAAAGCAGCATCTTTAAAAGGTTAGATAAGCATTGGTTGGGATCCCTGCGCCTAAAACGCGACTGTGGCGCATCTCTAAACGCGCGAGAACTTATTAGAGAAACGAAAGTTGATATGGGCGAGAATCTTTCACCCCATGAGGGGACGCAAATGACTTATACTGTAATTATTTCTTCCTGGTGTTTATTTTTTTTTTTTAATTCTATAAGAACAGGGCTGTGTTCCTGTAAGGCTGGGGGTGTAATTCGTAAAAATACTGAGTTCTTATAAATCTTTTAGAAATTCTTCAATCCAGTTCAAATTTATGTTGCTGGCACATGGGTGGGCACTTCATATGTAGACCGTGATGTAAGATACCTTAAACTATTTTTACTGTTCATGATGCACTGCTACGTTAGTCCGCTTTATAAATATTTAACTGCTCTGGTCGAGTTTTTAATTTCAATTTGATTAAACGTTCTTTTTATGCGTTCCTGTTAAAAATGATGCAAAGTTGTCAATTTTAGTAATTTCAATTTGAAGACAAGGTCCGGTTAGTACCTTCTTGTTACTTGATGAAAATTTTTTCGGGGTTTCTTTTACCAGGGCGCTTCATGACGCCTCCTGGAATTAGCTATACCTTCCCTAGTTGAATCGTCATCAGTTTATTGTACGTTATTTAGGTTATTGATTGGAAAAATACTTTTGAACCTTAGTTCCTCTTTTTTCAGGGGATGAGGGCGGGCTCACTTCTTTCGGAGGTCGTTGTATACGGACTTTTACGATTTGTTGCTTGTACGAGCCATTGGCCAAGCGATTGGCCAAGCCACTGGTAGCCGTGCATGGTCTACTAAAGCACTGACAACTTATCTTCGCTTCATGTACTAAGTTTCTCCTCGCGCTTTGTTTGTTTGTTTGTTTTTTTTTTTGCCCTCGGCTGTGTAATTGTGCGATTTTTTCTACACAATAACTTCAATTGCCGGGCGTGATAATACTGCACTTTGCTCCAACTGCCAACTACATACTCAGACAAGTATTCCAAATCATCTGGGCTTTTATTCCTTAAGATCTGTGTTAGATTGATTAATTAAACGCTCCTTTACGCCCGGACAAGCATCTCGATGCAAGCTCAGAGTTTATTGTGATGACTTTCATTGGGTAAACAAGACATTTACGTCTGCTCGCCACGCTCAACATCCATTCGTAGGCACTTTGTTATCTTTAAGTTCAGTTTGTAGATCTGATCTTGGTTCAGGGGGAGAAGCAGAGGAAGGTTCATGTTGTGTAATTCGTTCATTATTGGGGGATTACTTGATTTATCGGCAATCCCCGGTTTGGTCCGCTCACCTTCTTTTTCCTGCCCAAGTCTTTCTTCACGTGTGTTTAGACGTGATCCGATATATAATGACCTTGTTTTGTTCCAGATTATTGGCGTCGGTGAAGTCCGCCATCATTTAAAAGCATCGGGAATGACTCGAACACACTATTTACTTTTAGAACACTATTAATATCGTGACTTCATTTTAAAGCCTGTCTCATATTCCATCGGTCATTTGTGTTTTTTTTTTTTTTTATTTGATATCATCGACATGTCACTGAAACAGACTATGACGCCTTCCCTGGCCGCAAGACGAAGAACCCTAGTGAGAGTATATAAGGAATGCTAGGAAAATTTTCTACCATTTCTCTGCGGTACTTCCAGTAGAAGTTCCGTGCGTCCCGTCATGCACCATGGAAATCCACTGTCTCAAAATATATTTCAATAGTACTTTAAACAGTCTAAAGTCTAAAGATTAAAGTGGATCATCTGTGAAAAAAATTGTCAAATGCGATATAAATATATAAAAATAACTTTAAAATAAACTAGAAATGGCATACAGTAATTATAGCATAAAACGGCATAGAAATAGGGGTTGAAACGACTCTATAATATACTAGTAGTTATCAAAGATTATGAGTGCGTTCGACGCCGCCACTTTAATATATACACGTTATGATTTTATTAGCTGACCTTCAACCTCTGTCTATTGCTAAAATCAACATTTTTCTTCGTCAACAAACCAAAGTTTTACAGATAGGTATATGCAATCAGTTAGAACGACTGTATAATATATAATTTAGACAATAGTTTTATTGCACCCAAACTTTTGATTCATAGGGTACAGAAGCTTTTTTTCCGTTTGTGAACTAAAGCTGATATTTTCTCCTGCAGGATTTCAATAAATTATCTCCTTGTGAACCTAGCTGTGGCAGACATAACCTTCGCGATATTTCTTGCACCAAAGTTCATTCTAAGCCGTACTTTCACCCACCCAGACGGGGAGGCGGGTAAAGCTTTATGCAGATTGTTAACAGGTGGAACACTGGGCTGGTTTGGAGGAGTTTCCTCGGCGTTTACGCTGGTGGCTGTTGCTGTTGAACGCTTCTACGCTGTGATGCATCCCCATGGAAACAAAGGAAGACTTACCAAGCGCAAGCTAAAGGTAACTTATGATGCGCGAGGATGCACTTTCTTTCATCTTACACATAGCCTTAATCCACCGTCATGTTTAAATTGTTACTTCTTTATCGTTTATGCTGCTGGTAAACAGAGGAACGAAACTGGCAGGTAAATTTGAGGCGTTTTCCATTTACAAAAATCAAACCTGGAGGCTAGGGACTGTTTAACACCTGGTTGTTCTGCTTATTTCGTTCATTTTCCACATCACGATTTTAGGTGATCATACCTGGTTCTTGGATCTTTTCACTTATGTTCACCTTCCCTGGATTCCTGGTAACGAATTTTGACAAGAGAATCCAAAGCTGTGGGGAGACCTTTCCTGGTGAGTGGATGGCCCAGGCTTATAGCTTGATATGGCTTTTAGCCACGACTGCTCTTCCTTTGGCACTGATGGTTGGCTTGTACTCCATGGTCGTGTACACTTTGTGGTTCAAACGTAATGACGACAATGAACCTACCCACCAACAAAAGGTAAGAGTCAACTTATTTAAAGATTTTTAAACTGACAGCGTTTTAGATAATACCTTGTGTCACCATTTGAAATTGAATCCTGCACAATAATGCAAATGGTATGGGACTGATTTATCAGGTTTGACCACATTTTCCAAGAGCTAAGTTGAAATAACGACGCGTAGCGGACTTTATTATATAGACAAGAGTGTTTTACTGGAAAATACACCATGCACTCGTAAAATTCATACAAAACCACATCCGGGACTCGGCTGGCGTATTTTCCATATCCTTTCTAGTGAAGCTATCGATTACTTCACTGATATCACGTTAGACCCTTAAACTGTAATAAAATTTGTTGGTGCATGATCGAAACATCTTTCGATTTTCCTCGAAAGTCTTCGGCAATTTTTTTCAGAAATCTTTCGCAAAATTTCGGAGATTGTTTGGAATCGACGGTTCGTGTGGTCTTCGGCCAAGTTTTGGAGAATCTTCGGAAATCTTCGGAAAGTGGTCGGAATTCTTTGGAAAATCGTCCAATATGTCTTTATCGCTAGGGAGAGGACGTAAAAATCGTAAAAAGCGTAAAAAATCTATGTCAATTAATTTCAGATATCCGAATAATGTCCCGACCATGATTTCCTTTGTTTAAACATGATGAATTATCTAAATTAGCTTGAAAAGCCGTGTGGAAGGGTTACATTTGATGATGTGTTTTAAACATTGTCGATCTTTATGACCTTTTAAATCGAAATATGCATTTCTATTCACAGGGTGTTATGAAGGTACGGAAGAGAGTCACCTTGATGGTCATAACTGTCAGCTCAATCTTTGGAATCTCGTGGGGGACGAGTTCAGCTTCCTACGCTTTAAAGCATTTTACCTCCCATAGTAGTGTTTACGTGGTCATTACCAACACAATGGCTCTGTTCAATTCTGCAGTAAACCCCTTTGTTTATGCTTTGTTCAACCAACAATTTCGGGAGAAAGTTAAGAGGATGATGCGCTGTACCTTTCGTTTTGCAAGCAGGATTGGTGCCACAAGGGAAACTGAGAATGCTGAGGGCCCCAAAACTATCAACCATACAACAAACCCTAAAGTCGCGTTTTCTTAGAAGTAAGGATTGTAAAGGTTATCTTGGTGCTGCTACACGTAAATTTGATATTCTGTGCATGAAAAGTGAGATTGCGGTGCTAGTTCAACGCTGCGCGTATTTGTACTCGGCATTCTTTTTGGCGTACATCTCTTTGGAAGTGCGAAAGGCACAGTGGCCTCATGGTTATTGTGCTCGAATTTGGTCCAGGTACGAGCCCTGGCCGGGGACACTGTGCTGTCTTCTTGGGCAAGACACTTTACTGTTACAGCTACCCTCTCCACTCATGTGCATAGTGGTCGGTACCGGCGAGTCTAGTGCTGGGCGGCAACCCAGCGATGGACAGTAGGAGCCAGTAGAAATACTCTCAGTTGCTTTAGACTACAGAAACCGGAAATAAGCATCGGTGTGATGGGCCAGGTGGCTCGTAAGCAGACTTTATACCTTATTATCGGGACAAGATGTCAATTTCAATAATGACAGGGCTCATATTTAGATACCCACAAACAATACTGAGCGCAGAAAATCACTTGACATAATGTCGGAAAAAAAGAAAATACGATGTACAGTAATACGGGTTTACAACAGGGGAGCTATAGGCTTACATTCAGGGGAGGACTTTGCAAATAGATCAAAGGATCTTGCGCTGATAATTGCAACGACAGTATAGTTTGCAAGAAGCCTGTGGTAAACTCTCTGTGGCATGAACTCGGCTCGTTCAGCTTACATCTTTAGATCTTCTTGATTTGTATCTGGGCTTTTGTGAATAAATAAAATCCAGCTTATTTAGGAAAAAGGAGGTCGATATCCAATTAAATCATGTGGGGAAAGATAGAAATTTGTGAGCACCGTATATCGTGAAAGGGACACCTCGTGAGCTAATTTAAAAAGAATATGTCCCTCACTCGCGTGCGTCTGGAGAAACCGCATGGAGACCTAATCACACACTTAGCAAACTCCGCCTTCGAACAGAACGTCTCAGTGAAAGCCGTTTTTGCTATAGACACCACCTGTACTGGTAACACGTTGGCCTACTATTCTGGGGCATGTCAAGCGTGGAATGACCAATAATAGCTACTTCAAAGGATGTTGGACAGGCCACCAACAGATCCTGCAGTCGTCCTAGAGGCCCTGACCGAACTGGACGTCAACACTTGAAAACCCAAGAAGGAGGAAATAGCAAAAGCAATTCGAAACTACAGAATGAAAAAAAAACAAGGCCCGATGGAGATCCTAAGGGCATATACAAACTCCTCGACTCAGATGCTGTATGAGATCTTCGATAGAGTCTGGGAAGAGGAAACCATTCTTGATGATTGGAAGGAAGGATATGTGATAACAATTCCCGAAAAGGGAGACACCAAACAGTAATGACTTTAGGGGATTGACCATTTTATAAGTGCCACGGAAAATTCTCGGCGAATTATCCTGCAAAGGTTAATTGTTGCACTTCGTGGAATCTTTAGGGACCAGTAAATGGGTGTCAGATAGAACAGGTCTTGTAGTGACAATATATCGCAACCCTAAGAATTATTCCAGAGCAGTCGCTGGAATGAAACTCGCGGTCACTCTATAGCACACGTTCATGCACTTCGGAAAGGCCTTTGACAGCGTCGATCAACACGTACTCTGGATGATCCTCCACCACTATGGAATACTAAAGAAATCCATCTCTATCATACAGAACACCTACTATAATTCTCAGATCAGATTAATACTAATCGATTTTTTTCGTGAAGATTGAAGCTTAACAGAACTATATCGTATCATCCATGTTGTTTCTCCTGGTTATCGATTGGATAATGAAGCTTAAGACTACAACTTAATAATCAAGTGGACCCTCCTCAACCAACTGCATGATCTGGATTTAGCTGATAATATTGATATGTTTTTACTTGTATTTTTACGTACATATTCACCTCAGTCACTTTTTGTTTTAACTAAGTCGACTCATCATACACCAGTACGTTAGTCAGAGAATCGTTAGCCGCAAAATTAAACACGCAAAATAAGGTTACTTAATGAGTAATTATTTTGCACCAACAATTTATGGATGCGGTGGTTCGCTTTGTCAATAATTGTGAATTCTCAAGGTAAAATTATGGGGAATTTTTCGCTATTCTGCGTGCCCGATTTTGCTGCTAACGATTTACCGGGTACCGTGGTACATGGTCTACATAGTGTAGCAGAAAGCAACAGGGGTGAATATGTATGTTACCCAGCTCTCCCAGAAATATCACTGTTGAAAAAGCGCGAACGATATACATGTAATTTAAAAGTAAAGGGGCAAGGTGGGTTGTGGAACTTTTATGAACGGCGATAGTTTTCTTTCGTTGATTTGTCCAGGTCTGCCTCCATGCTCAATTACTCAACGCCACCAACCTCCATTCTCCAATTTCGTCCAAAACATGTTTAATTGAGCTTACAATGCGAAACACCTTACCCGCAGGAGCAATCATTTCGGATTCAATAGCAATGGACGCTATCTTCGATTCACTTACTTTTCAGAACGTCAGATGGTAGTCGACATCTGGTACACGCAATTCACATTTGCAGGATCGTCTGAACTTGGACCAGAAAACAAAGTCGAGAACTTAATTACACAACTAACGCCACGACAGTTATGCGAACTGGCCTGCAAAACTCACATTGGTCCCTTTGCAAGCAAAGTCTAGAAACTTTATTAGAAAGAGAAGTCTGGTAACTCTGTTAGAGAAAAATCTGGAGAGCGTAGTGCAATTGACCAAAGAGTCTTAGTTGTGGCTTTCTTTTTTACACTGCTTACGTTTCGCAACTGGCGGAAGACTATTTGAACTCTCCAAGGAAAAATTATATAAACGATAGTCTCCATTTGGCGCGAAAATATACTCGGATATTTTTCCGCGGACATTTTCTGTTCCAAGAAGCGAACGGTTTTCCGAGAGCGTAGCTCGTGGGAAAATGCGAGCTTTGAGGAACAGATAATGTCCACGGACAAATATACGAGCATATTTTTGCGCCAAATTGAGGCTATTTTGTTTCTTATCCTTTAAATATCTTTCGCAGCAAGCACAGTTTCAGTGAAAATTGAGGAATATCTTCGGATATTCCCAATTTTAGCTGGGGAATATTCGGTCCCGGGACGAATTTAGACCAATCGCGCACGAGCGAAAATATTTGAAGGATTATGAGTCACAGTTTAATTTTTATTCAGAGCGCGAGCCATATTAGGGGATATGAAACGAATGGTTATGAAACAGATCGAACAGTATCCACCAGAATTGCAAGCACACGGGTGAGAACTATGAAGGTTAAATTATTTTGTTTATGCAGCAACTTTTCGAAATTCCGTCAAATGCTCGCACTTTTTTACCGTTGCCCGGTCTTACGCCAGGATTTCAAAAAATTACCGCGCTAGGACTGTTATTTTTAAAGTAGAGTTTAGCTGTTTACATGAAATGGTTGCGCTCGAATATTTACGCCAAACATGATGGTGCAGACCTTATCGATTGTTTATTCGAACGTCATGTTTTAAAGTTTATCTATCTTGAAGTCAGTTTCGGCTGTGCATGGGTCTTCCACGAATATTAAAACTGCCAATATGGAGCGAATTACATGTGCTACAGTTGTCACCCTAAAAAAATATTACAGACGAAAGGAAAAACAGTTTTCAGCTATATGCATTTATGCATGTACTTTAATTAATTGTGCTCGATGTTGATCAAAATAATTTGCAAACCTCCGGCCTTACAATGTATCAAAAGTAGCGTCTATTTCGGTTTATCGGCAAGTGTTTGCAAAGAGTTAATGATGTTGTCAAGAAAGGGAATGTAATCCTATGAAAAACACTTTTAAGCTATGTTCACATGTTTTGTGTTCGATGTCAATCAAAAAATTTGCATGACATTGTAATGTACCAAAAGCAGCGTTTATTTTGTTTAACTGCAAGTGTTTGCAAAAAGTTGATTATGTTGTAAAAAAGGAATACAACCTTGCTAAAAAAATATTATATGTACGTGCTTTGTGTCCGATGTGGATCAAAAAATTTGCATAACATTACAATGTAACAAAACCAGCGTCTATTTTGTTTAACTGGAAGTGTTGGCAAAAATTTAATTATGTTGTCAAAAAAGGGAATGCACCCTTATAAAACCCTTATGAAATAAATTTGAAGCATCCGTAACAACGAAAAAGGTTTACAATCACCTATTTTTGTTCTTTATGAAGGTAACTGGTCAAGTTCCATATTCATTTCACGAATGCGACTGTACGAAAAGGTAGCGCAAATCTACGTCTCTCGACGGAATGCTTTTTCCGTACCGCAAAATAGATTTTCACACAGCAGAATATAGAGTACTGGCTTTCAGAAAATGTTAGTTGCGACTTCAAACTCGATGTAACAGTGCGCTTTTGATGATATTGAAATTAACTAAAATTAGCCTTGTCGCTCACGAGCTCCGATTGAGGTAATTGAATCGAAAAATATTATAACACTTGCAGCTTTTCGTAATCAAATTGATGATTTAGAAAAAGGAAGACTACCCAAAATATAAATAAAATCGCGTTGATCTGTAAGAGCAAAAAGAAAACGCACAATTTACCGCCATTTTTGGCGGCAGCTGAGTGCTAAAATGATGATTTTCGAACTTTCCTCCATTTCGAATAAACTAAAGCACCTCGGACCCTTTGAATGATATTATGAAAAAACACTTCACTATAGAGGTTATTTTGGCAAAGAAAGATGAAGAAATCCAGAATGTCACGACTGTCGCCTCATTCATTGAAAGATATTGGCTCTTAACACTAATGCGAAGACCGTCTTGATATACGAATCTGAAACTTGGAGAGTGACAAAGAACATCACGTATAAAGTTCAAACTTTCGTAAATCGCTGGTTACGCGATATCTTTGGCAAACCATCAGCAGCGAAAATTTCTGGAGGGTAACACAGAAAGAGAAGATACTGACCCAAATTAGAAGAAAGAAATGGGAATGGATCAGCCATACTCTAAGAAAGCAAAGGGAAATTGCCACCTGCAGTCAAGCCCTCTTTTCGAACCCGCCAGAGAAAAGAAAGCGAGGAAGGGAAAAAAAAACAAAAACAAAAAAACAGCAACTTACAACAACAACAACAACAACAACAACAACTGGGGAAGGTCAACCGACAAGAAACAACAACTGGAGAAGGTTAACCGAACAAGAACTACGACAGGCAAGAGTAGTGGAGTTCATAAATTACAACTAAGTGCCCAAGAACGTAACGAGTGAAGGAACATTGTAGATGCCCTATGCTCTAAACATATATATAAACAGGCTCGATTTCCGCCGCTCTCTCGTGTCTGGTCTGCGCCCCTGCCTTTCATTTTGACAAACTCTCCACTTATGTAGGGAATTTGAGAAAACGAACAAAAAATGGCAAGAGCCATTCTTCTTGGTTGGCCCGGTTTGATCGGAAAATGTCGGTCCATTTTCCTCGGGTAGCCTCACTGATCTCTGACTGGTCGGTCTGGCATAATGGAAAGTACCCAGCGTCTTTTAAATTAATTATTGTCGTGAAGAACAACCATGGCCTCGACACGGGAATGGGAAACCCACTTGGCCTTGTCACAGGAAGTAAATAGGAAACTCACCAAAGCCTTGACTACAGGAAGTGAATAGAAAACCAGTGGAAAAAAAAACAAAAACAAAACAAAACAAAGCAAAAAAACACACACACACAAACACACAAAACTAAATTAAACCGATCTGGGCGTGGTCCCTTCTTGGCAAATTGGTCACTGAAAATCTCCAGGAGTATATCACATAAATATCTCATAACTACTGCTGAGAGCATGCAGCGTCTGTAAAGTGTAACAAGAGCTTGTTACAAAATTGAATGTTAACTCCACAAATTTACTCGTAACAAAAGATTGTTTGTAAAACTGAAACCGACGTGTTAATTTAGAAAGTGGTTTTTGTGGACATTGAATCTGAAACGTAGGTGCTAAATGAGTCATGTTGACGTCTGCGTGACGGCGGCGAAGGCTTAAGTCAACTGCGACGTTTCTACGTCGTGAACAAGTGTTGTTTTCAATAGCACAGTGACAGCGGCACGGTACACGGTAATAATAAAGCAGCTGAAAATGTTAATAACCAAAACATTTACACTGACAGAATGATTTCTTGCTGACCCGACGTTTGTTGTTTCTTTGAATTCGACTGGTTAAATTTTCTACATTTCTTTCATAATATAAGGCTATGTAATTAATCGATTATTTCCCAGTCGTACGTGTCTGAACCTTGTCAAAGTCCGTGATCAGTCTCCAAGCTTAGGGAAACATCTGAAGACAAATGTCAACTTGTAAATATTACGTCATGACAACGCGGAGAGGAGAAAAAATAAAATCGATTGTTAAAGAGAAGCGGCATGTGACTATTCTGCCTTGTTTTACCAATAATGATGGACTTCACCAATTCTGTTGTTTAGTCTACTGACACAGTTCTATCTTTTGCTGGATAAGAAAAAAGGTACGTGTGCCATGCACGCATATGTTGGCTGGACCTATCTATATTTTAATCTTATCACACAGATGTAGTTAACGGACAAAATATTGAAGCGTGCATGAAAAAATTATCTCAGCCCCCCGGGCTAGATCTGTCTTTATAACCTTGTGCAATTTATCTTTTCTGGCTGCGTTTTGAAGCTGCGTTTGTAATTCCGGTCGGTAAATGCTATTGCAATTACGTGCTATTAAGACGGATACAAAGGGAATAAATATTGTCTTCAGATAATTAAAAGTTAGCCCCAGAAGATTGGATAGAAACCTTAGGAAGTTTTGCACGAATATTAGTCTTCATATGCATCTATTATTTATCGTGCACCTGTCGTTTCGACGGCGATACATGCAGGTTTTAAAGAAAGTTGTCAGTTCATTGTGACTGAAGAAAATGGAATACTTGAAGTTTGAGGCGGGGTTTACTATAACTACAGCACCATATACAGTGCAAGACCTTGTTCTTTGTCAGATGAGAAATATTTATGCAAAATGGTGCAGAAAAACAATTTGTCAATAGATACACATGCAAGATGCGAACTTAAAGACGACGAACTTCAACTTGAAATGTCTTGCTCATCAATTGAATCCTACCAGAAGGCCCCCTTTAGCTTGAAAATAGAACACTTCATTCAACAAAAGAAGGCGCCTTAGGCAGAGGGTATTTAATCTTTTTCGCGCGCTGGTAATTGACCCAAAATAAGAATGTTTCCCAAAAGTTCATGTTTTGATAAGCATGAATAATTTTGAAGTTCTCACAGGTTTTGTTTTCAAACACCAAAGTACATTTCTCTTTCTTAACTGATTTTACTTTTAAAATGGGTGATGGCTCTCGCCTAACTACTTGTTTTTGTGGCTTCATTGTTATAATCTGTTATGGCAATGTGGCATTTAGAGGCTTGAAGATCATGAACGGGTGCGAATACTCTCCCCGAAATGCACTGCCAGAATCAAGCTATATTGACGAGCCTTCGCCACATAGTTATGTATACGAAATAACATTATACGAAATAAAATTATATGAAATAACATTATACGAAATAACATTATTTGAAAATGAAAGTGAGAAAGGGTGTGAAAGTGATAATTAATACATTCCCAAAGGAATGAACATTGTAAACAATAGAAGCCGCTCTCTTCGAGGCCCTTTCTGACATGCGTATTTTTACATCAATTTTACAATATTTAATACTGATACATTTGAATTTGTTTTGGTTTCAGCCTCACCATACGTCACTAAACATGTCTGCCGAAGCTGCCGTAACAACGGTACACTGTATACTCATCATTACAAATATTATTGGAAACACTCTTGTTTGTGTCATCATAATGAAAAATAGAGAAGTGAGGTAGGTTTATATTGAAATACTTAATTATTCACTCCCAGATTATCTCCAGAAGCGATATAATTTAATATAATATCAAATTAGAAAGTAGCTTTCGAAGAGTTGATTCCTTCACTGATCTGCTCTTTGCGTTTATACCGCTGATCTCTGGGATTTGTGCGTTACACAATATTCGTAAATTCATGATATTGTTTGCGTTCCGGTGACACAGTGTTAGGTTTTCTTGCCTTACGTTGCGTTAGAGAGCTATGCGACACAACGTTTTCTAATGTAAGCAATGCTTATTCCATAAGGAATTTCTTAATTGTCACTTTCATAGATCAGACCTTTTTACTTTCTTTATCTCCTCATGCTAATGTGGTAGCAATTGGCTCGGCTCGTCAATACAATTTGAATCCGTTTTTGCCAATTCATTCTTAAGACTGTAGAATTGATTAGTATCTCGTGATCGTTCGTGAATTCAAATTCTGGTATCTTTGTATTATCATAACAATAAAGGCACCAAACTAGGTCGATTTAAGCGACAGTCAGCTCTCATTTAATATAGCTGAAAAAAAGTACCCAAGTATTTTTGGAATAGTGGAAAGTGTTCTTCACTTTCTTGTACATAATTGCAGAGTGATCTTTTTTTTTTTTCTTTATCTGGTCTATTTTTTAACAAACTTAGCCGAATAGACTTTTTCCATATATCAAAATTCTAACTGGTTGGCTACGGGGCCTGGGGGAACAAAACAAAGGGAATTAATTATTCATCCCTCAACTTCGATGCCATTCCTTTTGGTATACCCCCAAGCCTTGGAGCGTAGTTAAAATTTTATTATAATGGTTTATTGGAAGATGACAAAACTCCACTCGATACGTCAGAGAGCAATGAGAAGACAACTGAAGTCTTTGACTTAGCTTTTAACGGTCATGCGCAATGCACGTGCACAACGGGAATCTAAATCAGATGTTACTCGTGTCAGGAGACTAGTCCATTCACTTTATAACTGTAGTCAAATAGACCTCTTTAGCTTGAGCGGTTTGTTTTCCCAATTGAAGACCACGTGATACTCTCCAGAGAATTTTTCTTTTATCTTTCTTAAAATTATTCATTCATGCACATGCGACTATTTAAAAATTTGAAAGCAAGAATTCTCAAGAATATCATCACGTGATCTACAATGGGAAAACAAACCGCCCAAGCTAACGAGGTCTATTAATATCCTGATCGATCTATAATTTCGTTTACACCCTGATATACCATAGATAACATTAACATATTGAGGATGAAAGAGTTTGCATATAGAGTTTAGAACAGAGACTTTGTGTTTTTATGTAATAACGTTCTCACAAAATAAAGATCCCGAAACAACGTCTGGTGTTGCCCCATATCAGTACGTTGTATCTTCAGGATACCTAAGATAGTTAACTGCTGTTTTTGTCTGTGTGTAGGATTTCCATGAATTATCTCCTGGTGAATCTAGCTGTGGCAGACATAACTTTCGGGATATTTCTTACACCAAGGTTTATTCTAAACCGTACTTTCACTCACCCAGAAGGGGCGGCTGGTAAAGCTTTATGCAGATTGCTGACAGGTGGAACACTAGGTTGGTTTGGAGGAGTTTCGTCGGCGTTTACCCTGGTGGTTATTGCTGTTGAACGCTTCTACGCTGTAATGTATCCTCTCGGTAACAAAGGAAATCTTACCAAGCGCAAACTCAAGGTGAGTATTGACGCATTAACCATGCACTTTCTTTCATCGTATCTTGGAAGAAACAAAATGTTTTATCTTCCGTTATGTTTGGATTACTGCTAGGTTATAGACTATGCTGTTGGCAAACAGAAGAACTAGTAAACTGGCTGGCCAAACTGTGTGGATTTGTTTTCCATTTGTGGAAATGAAACCTCAAGGGACTGGCTGGTGATTGCTTCCATTTTACACATTACGATTTCAGGTGATCATACCTGGTTCTTGGATCCTTTCACTTGTCTTCACCTTCCCCTTATTCCTGATTACGATTTATGACAAGAATATCGAAAGCTGTGTGGAGACTTTTCCTCGTAAATGGATGGCCAAGGCTTATAGCTTGACTTGGCTTTTAGCCACAACTGCTCTTCCTTTGGTACTGATGGTTGGCTTGTACTCAACGGTTGTGTACGCTTTGTGGTGCAAAAGTGATGAAGACGATGAAATTACCCACCAACAAAAGGTATGAGTTAATGAATAATTTCCCTTTAAAAGTACCGGATGTATTCTGTCACTGGTTGAAATTGGCAGAATCCTTATCGGCCATTATCAATCCTGGGCAGTTAATATTGGATGGCATGTGAAAGGATGCGGTAGAAGGAAGCGGTGTTTTGTCGCTTGTCGATCTATAAGTTGTTTATTTAATCAAAATATGAATCTCTAATCACAGGGTATTATGAAGGTGCGGAAGAGAGTCACTCTCATGGTCATAACTGTCAGCTCAATCTTTGGAATCTCTTGGGGCACAAGTTCAATTACCTACGTCTTAAAGCATTTCACCACCCGAAACACTGGACACGTCGCCATTTCCACCACAATGGCTCTGCTCAATTCAACCGTAAATCCATTTCTTTATGCTCTGTTTAACCAACCATTCGTGGTAAAGTCAAGAGAATGTTGTGCAGTACCTTTCGTTCTGCAAACAGGATTCAAGTTGCAAGGGAAATTGAGAGTATTGAGTTCCCTAACAGAATTAATCATACAACCATGCAACCTAGCAAGGCCTGAAGGAGAAAGATGGCCGGGAACTAGGTCTTTAAAAAAGATCTCGACCTACAATCACTACCACATTGTTGGTACAATGACGTTTTGATCCGCGATCGCTCCCTCTCAAATCTCTCAATGTTGTGAAGAAACTAAAACCACAGAGCACGGGGTTCAGGTGAATTGAGCATTCCAACATTGCTTGGGGGAAAAGAGGGTCGTATTCCAACCGCTGCTGACACTGATTGTTTTAACAACATATATTTACAGTTTTGATGACATAAAAAATAGTCCAGACCCTCTAGAATCCTCCTCAGGATCAGTATCAGTGCATTAGCTGAACCCTTTGTTAGATGGCAAGGAACAGATTAATAGTTCTTATTGTTAGTAGTTAATGTTCTTAAAATAACTAGTCGTGTGTTTTCAATACACTTGAACAAGGCTGTCTGATACGTCCTTTTTACTAATTAGATATAAGCTTGAGGTGTTTTTTTTTTTCTTTTTTTTTCTTTTTTTTTTTTTGTAAGGCATGGTGATATTGTGGTGATAGCTGAAAGAGTTTCTTAACACCGATGCCGGATAATGACAGTATTAGTTTCGGGCTGGATATGATTACAGATTGATTTATGGGGTACATGTAATCTTTTTTTTTTCACCCAACTAGTAGACCTTCCATTGAATTCAAATTTTCTTCTCCATAAAGGGATTTTTTGAGTCATTTCATAAGTGGTCACAAATACAGTGACGTAAATAAATCAATAATAGGAAGAATTTAGGCACTGATTTTCCTCTATTGTTTTGTAGTTAATGAAGATATTCTGACTGTATTTATAAGAGTGGCTGCCTGCCTTCTTTAACTCTTTAGTTATATTAGGTAACCAGCCCCCTCTCTTTATATAAATAGTGTTAATACAGTGAGACTCTGTAAATAACGGTCACTCTTGGGCCGTGTTAACTAACGAGTTGAATCAAATTTCACGACTGGTCCGGTGATTTTAAGCCAGCTCTTGTCCAAGTGTGTTTAAAAAAAACAGGACTAGATATACACGAATCACAGGTGTACTTCTTGCTCATACAGCATTAACCGTACCCAATTCCTCATGATAAGTAGAAGAGAAACTGTTTGAGCCAGGAAAGCCTTAGAAACAATAACAAAAAGATCGAAATGACTTACAAGTCAGGCTTTCGAAACACGTCTCTGAAATGAAAGAAAAACTGGTTGTCCCGAACAGGACTCGAACCCGCATCCCCCCGAATACTAGTCGGGCGTGATATCCACTACACTATCGGGGCAATCACGCTAGATATGTGGCAGCTTAGTGATGTGAGTAGATAGAACGCGGCCAATCTAAGGGACATTTTTCTTTCAAGAAATTTGTGTGTTTCATGGCTCCTCCCCTGACAATCGGGGCTATGTAACAAGTAGAAGAGGAACTATTTGAACCAGGAAAGCCTTAGAAACAATAATAGAAAGATGTTAATAACTTTCAAGTCAGGCTTTCGACACTCGTCTCTGCAGAAATGAGAGAAAAACTTCGTGTCCCGGGAGAGGAAGTTTTTTCTTTCATTTGAGAGACGTGTGTCAAAAGCCTGACTTGTAAGGTATCAATTTACATCTTTCTGTTGTAGTTCCTCAATATTTGTCATATTTGGAATAGATATTTGGTTTGAGTGGTAACGGGGTAAAATTTTTAACGATTATACAGGTTGTGATTTCAAAAGGTGGCCTTTGGCCATATTAACGGGGTTTCCTTGTAAGGAATATATGGGCGTTTCGCTGTGACAAAAAGAGTGGCCGTAATAACAAAGTGACCGTGTAAGGAAGTGACCTCAGGCGGGGTTCTGCCGTACCTGTAATGATAGGGACTTTAAGATACGCTACGGCGAGGTGCTGCTACGGCTACTTTGACCGTGAGGGACTAGGTTGACAATGATGTTTTACCCGCCAAGCTCAAATGATTAAGATTTTGCTGTACAGCAACGGTATGTGCAGTCTCTACGTGTCTTTACAAAGAATGACTACTTGCAACCAAACCAGAGATTATTCTACTTCCATACGAAATAGGTTTGATTAATGACAATGATTTCCTTCTCCTGTATCCGTCTTACATATCCCAGAACTCAGATTTGCCTTTTAGAACTTAATAGAACCGCCTGTAATTCAAACCACAAAACAAAATATAAACTCTGAGAATAAAAAAAGCTTGATTTCAACACGGACAGGTTGTTTGTACAACGATTACGTGATAAGTCCGAAAATACAAAACTTTCGTTTATAATAAAATATACATTTTGATCAGTCATAAACAATTATAGCTCAGATTAGAACATACGAAGCTTTCTTATCTACGGCTGTTCGGCCCGATACTAATATGACTGAATTGATCATCTCGCGCTAGGTGTTAAAATCGTTCAAAATTTTCTGTACAAATGACAAAGAAACAATAATCTTAGAACTGATTTTTATGAGTGAGAACTTTATCCTCAAACTAGGCTGTTCAGACAGTGAAAAAAAGCGTTAAAATGAGAAGTAAACAGCAGGCTTATACTCACGTAGTGAAGAGTACGTGAAACCAGGCACTTTCCCGCAGTAGAAAGCAAGGCTAGGGCGCGAAAGCCGTACTGGCACGCGAGTCATGACGTCACCGGAAGCGATCTTCACTATCTGCCGCCGTACTACAGCCTAGCCATACCATATCTTAAAGTCCCTAATGTAAATAGGACCGAGTAGAAGAAATGTTTAAAAGAAAATAACCAAAAAAAATAAAAATAAAAATAAATAAAAAAGAGAGAGAGAGAGAAGGAAAAAAAAGGGTTTCCTTACCTTTTATATTTTTTTCGGGGGAGACTCAGCACCTCCGCCTTGTTCCTGCGTGTGTCTGCTGTAGGAAGTCAATACTGGCGCACTTAGCTTTGAACTGTTGACAAATTATTTCCTGTGCCATCTACACGGTCAAATATATTTGTTACATAAAAATTGTCCCATATAAAAATTGCTCTTGTAGAACACGCTTACAGTGTAAACATCAGATGTAGAAACTGTAATTAAGTCTTTCCTAGCTTCAATTGCTTCAATTACGGTCTAACTTCAATAATTTCAATGATGAGAGCGCTGAATATTATCACCTTACAAAAAAGAAAAATAAGTGAACTAACCAAGTATTTAAATATTTTAGGAAAAGCAGATATAACTTAAGAAAAGCTATAGCTTCATTAAAGAAAATTCATTTCAAGTTTAACGTTAAATTTCCAGATAAGTTTCTTGTAGGTTAAATGTTAACGCATACATCGGAACGGAGCCTTTCTGGTCAATCAGGGACATAAGCAAACCAGCAAGCTCTGTAGTTGAATCAGACCCTATCGCTCTCTCGGAATTTAATTTAATCCAATTAATTATTTGGTTATTTTTTATACATCTTATTTTTGTTTGCAATTTGATTTTCAGCAGAAGTCTTATTTAACAAAACAAAAATCATGACTAATGACTAAGAATGATCTCATCAACAACATAAGCTCAATTAACACTCATTTTAATACAACTTTATCAGCCTATGTAATAGGTATACATAGCTGCAAATCAGTGATAGTGACCTTTAACTGGCAGCAGCAGTATGTTACAATGACAAAACACGATAACATTAAAGAACGTATTGTTTAATTTACCACTACATCTACAAATTCTGGTGGTGGTTTAGTTGACAATTCATTTGTCTGGATAATCTTATATCAAGAAATATGACAACTGGATAAAAGAAATATCTATTGTCCATTTAAGGGATTTCTAGCGAAACTAGCGATATTTCAATTTTTCTACTTCTTCCAAGAAAATTACATGATCAGTAACTCATGTCAGATATTCAAAATGAACAAGAAATGAGAGGTTACTGAATTCGCCGGGTTGGTAAGATGTCCATTTAACTAATATGGTTCTAGTCTTGCAATGATGAACTGAAATCTTTGAAATTCTATTTTCTTTGCCCTCACTGTATAAATGGGCAAGAGAAGGATTTTTCAAGGGGAAAGGGAAGGTTGCTACCTTTGTGTTGAAGAATCAATGGCGCATGCCCCAAAAATGTTGAATTTTGAGGACTGGAACCTAATTGAAAACCACTATCCGAGAAATACTCGCAATGCTACAAAGTAGAAATTACAAGTTGGTCCCTGTCCAGAGTGTTTGCCTCCATTTCTGCTATAACATTTCATAATTTTTTCAATTGATTTTGTTTTTATTATTTGCTTTGCTAAAAGGGGGGTCGCTAGCCATCCATTCTACCCCCTTCCCCCCAACTTCCACCCCTGAATGGATCTATTAATCAAATTAAACGCGTGGATGAAAATATGGAAAGGCGAAAAAAAAGCTATAGCTATCCACAAAAGTCGCGTCACCGACCATATTTAAGTCAGTAACCTAAAAGTGAACTTATTGTAACCTTTACCAGCAGTACGTTTGTTCATATTGAATGGATTTTAGGGCCCCACTGAAAACCTCCTTGGCGAATTGTGTTCTCTAGTTAATTATTGTTATTATTGTTATTATTATCATTATTATCAGTATTATCGTTATTATCGTTACTATCGTTATTATCGTTATTATCGTTATTATCGTTATTATCGTTATTATCGTTATTATCGTTATTATCGTTATTATCGTTATTATCGTTATTATGCGTCACTCCCCGCAGCACTATTCTGCCGTTATTTGGGTTGGCTGAGTAGAGCTGGTGGCTAGATTGATGTGAGGGGTTCCCGTTATACCCTGAATCTGGTTTGTTGAACGCCACCTGTAGCCTATCAATCTTTTGATCTTTTCCCTGAATCGTTCGTTGATCAGGGCATATACAAAAGGATTGATGGCAGAATTGAACAAGATCATCACGGCAGCAATTGCCCAGGTGACATCACTTGGGCTGCTGGTGGTACTATGGTAGCTTAACAGGAAGATAACTGCGTCAGTCATCCAGCAGATCGAGAAGATGACGCTGACGGTTACCGCTGTCAAAGTTACACGCTTGCGTATCTTGAGTACTCCCTGAAAATAAACAGAAAGAAGCAGTGTCGGGTTACTGATTATGTGTAAATAGACACTGTCAGTAATCACTACATTAGTCTTGTATTTTTAGGCCATGGCTCAAGCTGTTTGAGCGAAATGATTGTCACTGATTCACCCGACGCATTGTATTAATGGGAATTCACTTTGCTGACTTTGCAATATATATATATTTTTTCTGAATAGGTCTTGTCTTATCTAAACAATGCCAATATCATAATTTTCATCATGGCACATCACTATAAGAATGGCCAAATCAATAACATCAATGGCTACAATTCTGTTACGTCATGAAACAGTGTTGAAATTCAAGTCGTAAAGATTGTAGATACATGTAGACGAAACGAAGGTATGCGATTTTTCTTTTATCTTATTCATTAGCCTCAATATTTGATGGTACGTTACGTATATCTATAACCGGTTAAAAACATATTAACATTTCAAATAAATATATCACATATGGCACATCCGTTAAGTGATGAATTGATCATAATGAGAACGGCGATTTGCGCATGGAAGGTACGTAAATAAAATATTTTTACTCGCGGGACGGTACAGATTATTGCGAGTCGTTCATACCGACGGGACCAAGATGCGAACGTTAAGTGATCAAATGAAAAAAGAAATGACGAGATCAGCATCGTAGCAATTTTAAGGCAGAATGAACAGCACCAAATGTAATACCAGCCGTTGGTAGGAAAGTTCATTTTGATCGTTGTGTTAAACTGCGAATTTTGCTTTGTTATGTTCTTCTCAATGTTGAGGTGCGGAGCACTGATGATTAGTGCGCTCGTCTCCGGATCGAGCGGTCCGTGTTCGAGCTCTGGTCGGGGACATTGTGTAGTGTTCTCCTTTACTCTCACAGTGTCTCTCTCCGCTCAGGTGTATAAATGGGTACCGGCGAATTTAATGCTGGGGGTAACCCTACGATGGACGAGCACTCCATCCAGGGGGAGTAGAAATACTCCTAGTCGCTTCATGTTATTATTTGAGCGATACTGTTAACACTAAATGAAATAGGGGTAAAACGACCTCTGGTCATACCTGTTGTTGGTAGGAAATTTCATTTTGATCGTTGCGCTTGAACCACAGATTGTACACCACTGTGGAGTAAAATGTAGCCATTAATGGTGTGGGAAGACCTCCAAACACCAGAAACCATACCACGCTGAAAGCCTTTCCCATCCACTCATCGGGAAACGCCAAAGTACAGATGGAAAGAGTCTCGTTATAATCCGAACTCAGGAACCCTGGACTTTCCATGATTATTGCAAAGATCCAAGAAGCAGGAATGATTACCTGAAATGCAATTAACATCCCTTGACGTGTTTTTTAAACGTACTGGTACATCACATTATCAATCTGTAAAAGTGATACTGACTCTGTAATTATATTTCTTTTTCAATTTATTTGAGTAACACATTAAATTTAACTTTGTAAATCAAGCACTTTCTACTGAGATAATGCAACTAGCACTTCGCCAGGCTGCCAAAAAGATATTTTATTACAGAGAAGAATATTATATAAATCAAGAATAAAGATGAAGCCCTTTATGTTTTTCATTGCGGTAAGGTGTCCCAAAATCGAAATCAGTGATCATGGATTCCACTGACCCATCCAACCTAAAGATACAAGTGATCCAAAGTACTATATTTCACCTTCAATTTGGCATTGGTGAGTTTTCCTTTGTTACCATGAGGATAATTCACCGCGTAATAACGTTCAACTGCGATGACAACCAGCGTGAAGGCCGAGCAAGCACCTCCAACCCATGCGAAGCCTCCACCCGTCACCAAACTGCATAACACTCTGCCGAGGACACCACCTGGGTGTGTGAACGTGTGGATAAAAATGTGGAAAGGCGCAAAAAACACTGCCACCATCATGTCCGCCACGGCTAAGTTTACAAGCAGATAGTTGAAAGGAGTCCTGTTAAACGATATGTGAAAGAAATAATTGATTTATTTTTAACAATGCACAGCCTATTTGTTACAGAATTGAATTGCAAACATAAGAACAATTCCAGAAAACACGGGGAAATTCCTCTTGTCGAAACCGAAATTGCCTAATAAGTTCAACAAATGATAAAAAAGTATATTAATAACATATGGCTTATAGCAAAATTTTTGGCCAAGCAATAGACAGCAAGTAAGATTTCATAAGTGAACATATTAATTATATCAGCAGACACAATCAATTTTATTCAGCTACAACTGAAAACTATAACGACTGGAATGGCCTCGTCTGATGGGTTTTTTTTTCTTTTTTTTGGAGCTTTCCCGCTCTGTTTAAGCTGTTGTTTTTGTATATACTTCCTTTTTTACTGTGTGGCAATGGTAATGATCGATAGTGGATGTTTCCAGGAACGCATGTTACCGTACTTCAAGACTTACAATGCGAGTACCGGTAGCACGAGGTCGTTAACATGTAATTTACATCGCAATAAAAGACGACCTTGCTTTGATTTTTCAGCCTGCTTTAAAGAGGATATTGAGTGTCTATGTTGAAAAGTGCAGTGAAACCCCGGCCACCAACGGGCCACAAAACACTGGCCATATTAACGGGGTGGCCGTATCGAAGGGGTTCTAAAATGAGAACATGACTGGCTGAGCTTTTGTTCAGGCTAGAAAAATATGGCCATAATGACGACGTAGGCACAAGCCGGGTTCCACTGTAATAACAGATGCTGCTGAGAGTGCAGGTAGCATCCGTCATTTGACATTTCAGTATCGACATACCTCATATCTGGATTCCTAGTGATGACCACGCAGACAAGGGAGTTTCCAATGATGTCGATGATGGCTAATATAGAAAGTATTGCGATTATGACAGCCTGACCTGATTCGGAAATCATGACTGTACAGGAGCCCAATCTACAGTCAAATACAATTTCGATATCTACAAAAAGAAAAAGCAATGAAAAGAAGCCCATGAGTTTTAATCGTTTAAAGATTTGAGGAATAAGAGACACGGTGAGGTCAGAACCTATGCCACACTCTTTGATGCCGGATGATCAATTAGGCGAGCAGCTATCCCTTTGTCGTCCTTATTATCATGAAACATATATTTGTTTGTTTGCTTGTTTTTGTTTCACTTCTGTAACAGATCTTGTAACGTAATTACTTCATACGAAAAATTTGCCGTCAGGGCTTACGTTATCCAAAATACTTGGACTTTTGACGTTATTGTTTTGCAGTGGACGGATGGGGGTGTGCGGCGCACTTCCCAAAACCCTTACCCTATTTACGACCAAAATCTGCGTTTTTTGCTACCCTATTTATGACCTGACCAACAATTCGATAACCTATTTATGAAAGCTGCGGCTGACACAGTTGGCCTAAACATAAGTTATGAAGGGCTTTTGTTGACGCTCTTATTGATAATGATCAAATAGTAGCTTCTTCTGAGAAACATACCCAATTAAAGACCAGAGTGACAAAACCATACCATATTTATAACCAAAATTGGCAAAACTGATACCCTATGTATGACCAAAACTGCTGAAAAACCCTACCCTTTGGGGCCGCACGTACCTATATAGCCCATATAAGGGAGTACCCCCTCGGGATTATGTGAAAGTTCTGGCTTATTAATCACAAAAATAGAAAGACTCCCAATTGCCATACTTAACGAAAGCCGTCTTTATTTTTCAGTTGCCTTGCGTGGGCTGCATGTATGACATGTATTTCGATTGAAATTTCAGAAAAAGAAGAGTAACATATCATCAATATTTCACAACAGAACAGTTATAAAATGGAGCCCGAAAAAACGGATCGAAATTTCACAAAACAGAGGAATAACGTATCTTCAATATTTTACAACAAGACAGCGATAAAATCTACCACGAAAAAGCTGATCAAAAATTTCGGAAAAAAGAAGAGAACGTATAACATTTTAAATTGTGAACATATCTTCAAAAATAGTGGTACTTGAATCGAGTTAATTACAACTAGAACTAAGCAGTGGAACATGAACTCAAGACAGACATGTATTTTTTTTTTTCTTCGCAATTTTTGTTCACCTCGGTAACATTATTGTCACAGGTTATTCGTAATAAGATTTAACACATCAACTTACATTAATTACTCCATGCAGTTAGTTAACATCAAGACTGTGAGAAGCGTAGGTGGAAGATGTTTGCCAATACCGTATATTGGACGCAATTCCCAAAACTTCTGGGTACAAGTGTTCACTGGTTCTCGCCTACTGCTCAAGGATGACCTTATCTCGTCACAAACAGGAAGGGTATCACTAAGAGATTTCATTGAACCATATTATATTGACAGAAATAAGCAAACAGCAGTTTCTAGTTCAAAGATTTAATCAGTGGAGGAGTGTGCTTATCCCCTGCTTTTATGACATAGGTGAACACTTTGTCATTTCTCTTAATATTACGGCAAAGATAAAGTACAAAGAGTACAATGTTTATATTGCTTATGCCTAAAATATTCTAGTTTAACTTAATTAGCACTGCTGAAATAAAATTTCTTTTTCATCATGCAACATTTCAGTTTTTGTGAGAAGTTCTTGAACAACTAAAACCACAAAAGAAACACACTGAATGTCTCCAAATGACAAGGACGCATAGTTTTGTACTGGCCGATATCCAGTAAATAATTAAGAACGTCGTAAGATTAAGTTAGCAATACAGTTTGCTGACATAACTGACAGACTGAAAAAACATCAACAGCAAACTTGATCTGGTGAGTGATTACGGAGAAATCAACCCATTACTAAAAGCAATAATATTCGTGTTCCTTTGATCATGGTTTACTTTTCTCAGGGAAATGAACAACTAATTCAAAATGTTAGCATCTATGATATGAATTATGAATAGACAATTCTGCTTTTAACCAGAAATTTTAACGACTAATATCATAAAAAAAAATAAAAAATAGAAATAAAAAATAACATCATGTTCCTCGTCCTAACAGCCAATTCCTTTTCAGGTTTGTTTGCGTTCGGCTTTAAAGCTTTATGTTTGAACAGTCACCAGTTTTTTAAACTCAGAAAGGTTATAAAATCTGCTTGTAAATTTTGCGGATGCAAACTTGCGCCGGCGGCACTGGAATAGAAGTTGGAAAGGATATAGAAAATCTAATTAACACTCCGACGTACAAGGGGAAGGGAGAGGGGAAGGGGCGGAAAGCACCTCCATAGGGTTTTTCAAATTTGTCAAAAGAAGATTAATTTTGCTCTTAGAGGCTTAAACTTTCAGTAGCTGTTCATTCATCATCTGGGGAAATTTTGATATGTCATTGTGTATCTATCACTTTTGACTTTGCCATGGCAACCGCAAATTTCACGAAGGTTGGTCAACACTTAACCTGTTTTGTTTTGTTTTGTTTTTGTTTGTTTGTTTTTTTTTTCATTTATCTTCATCAAATTGCAGCTGAATTTACAAACTCTCGTATTACGCTTTGGTGACTTGTGGTGATACCATAATACGCCGGACAAAACTGTTCTGCATCGACGTTTTACGACAAAAAATTGAAACAAGCAAAGCGATGCAAATAATTTTTTGATTGTCTTAATTCAACACATGGAAGGTTATTTTCATGTAGATCAAGCGAGGAAAACTTGCGTTACAGCTTATCTAAATTTGTGGACTGAATCACAAAGGTATGGAAAATTACGCCATTTCTGAGAAAAAGAAAAGTTACGGTTTACATCAACACCGTAGTGTTAGACCGGTGTTAACATTGTTGTGCGAAGAAAATTGTCACGTGTTTGTGGATTTTTTTTTTTTTTTCATCAATTTTACGAGATGGCATGAGGAAGGAGCAATAATCCATCTAAAAAGCACAATAATCTCCTGCGATACATCTGCGGTTTACGGAATCAAAGATTCAAGTTGTGATGCTACCCCTGACGGGCCACAGCGCAAACTAAACAAGGTTATTTCAAACTGTTATGCAAGAAAATGCGAGAAAATGGCAAGCTCCTAGTAGATGAGCCCAGGAACAGGTCCGGAAACATTTCTAAAAGCACAACTAGCAGCGTCTGAGGTTCTTGGTCGACAACGCTTTAACACAGCAGTATTTTGTGTAATCGTGGCTTGTACGAAGCGCGAGCTAAAGGCATCCATCTTCAAAACAGGTGGAAGACCGATTATGCGGCAAGAACAGTAAAGCCTAGGGCAAACGTCGAATCTTAGTCGAATTTAATTCGTCGAACCTATAAATTTTGAAAAAGACGCATGAATGGTGCGACGTTTGCTGCAATTAAATTCGACTCAAATTAATTGTTGCGACTCTAGCATAGGTTCAACTTGCCAAGTCGGATAATGCGACAGTGGTTCAGCGTTTCAGCAAACGCCGCTCTAAACACGCGCTGAACTCGATTCATAAATCATGCAAATTACAAAATAATTGATTCAAATTTGATGGACTGGGCAAACGTCACAAAAATACACACTCCTCCATCTGCCAAACTCTATTTCTCCCCCTGACGAGCATGCGCTGTACAAAGACAATTTCGGGAGCTGGAATGCATTCTCGCTCCCAGAGGCTGCGCTTCTTTTGGTGCGGACCAAAAGGAGCGCGGCCTTTAGGGGCGAGAATGCCGGAAGAGAAGACTTCAAGAAGATCACAATCTGAAGAAAGTATTGTATTTCCCCCAAATAAGGTGTAAGTCTTTCTCATGCTTGCTTGTCGAAATCTTGACAAAAAAAACAAAAAAAAAAATCCTACAGCACGTACAGAGTTTCTTCGCAAAGCAACACCCCAAATGCGACTCTTTTTTTTTCAGAAGTGATTCTGCGTGCTTTTATGACTCAGTTACCAAATTTGGACAAGGTGTAACGCAAGCCTTTCTTGCGTGATACATATAAAAATAGGTTTCCATGTGTGGAGTTTAGTAAAGACAATCGCAAAATTATGTGCCATTTTGTTTGTTTTAATTTTTTGTTGTGAAGCGTCGATCCACAACAGTTTTGTCCAGTGTACTATTTGTTGGTTATGAAGTCATATGACGTCAAATGACGTCATCTGACCTGCCATCTTGGATCCGCCATCTTGGATTTCACTATTTTCTTGAAAAGTCAATAAGTAACGGAAATAAAAGCAAAATTAAGCCAGAATGCTAATGAAATGTTAGAGGGCAAACTTATTTCTGTTAAAAACTTTGCCTCTTAATATTAGAAACCTTCGCGTGGCCCTTTCGCGTATTTTTTTTAAATTTTGAAGAGCTTTCGCCCTCGCGTTTTCAGTTTTTTTGTGGGGGTGTGCGACCCGAACGTCGAAAACTGTGCCCTATTTCAGACCAAAATTTGTGATTTTCCATACCCCAATTCAGACCTGAGCAAAAGAAAGAATTGATATCCAATTTCAAATCTTTAAAATTACTACACGGCTCTAAATATGACTGCAGCTAACCGGAAATGGCTTCGATTTGGGTAAACATTTGAGAAAGGCTACGCGTTTACCAATATTGATGCGGAAAAAAGCTCCTTGGAAACAAAACACGCAGTGCTAAACCAGAGTTAAAAACACCCTTTTTCAGACCAAAACCATTAAAAAATCGTAGACTGGGACTGCCAAAACCTATAGCCCATACAAGGAAGTATCCCACGGCCATTAATTTTGTCCCAGTGGGATTTGAATCCACAAACCCGCGACAGATACATACATATATGCATGCACCCCTTGCACACAAAAACCTCTCGAACGCGGCTTTCCAGGTACCGTAAATTTAAAAGAGTTTCCAATATTGATAAAATTGTTAATGCATTTCAAAAAGGTAAAAAGGTAAAAATATCTACAATTAAATAAGACCTGAACTTTAAGGCCAGCACCGAACTGAATAAGTCGACGAATATTTAATTAAGAGCCATGTAGTAGAAACGGAAATTGTAAAATTGCAAAAGATTTCAATCTTATCTTGTATTTTTATTTTTAATAAATATAAAATTTTCTTTTTAAATAAACTCTTTAAGACACAAATCAAATTTCTGAACTAGATTAACTGTCAGCCAATTCGTTTATGGTTGCGCCCGTTCACGTTGCCATTAATTGTTACAGTTTCAACATGAGATAGTTTAAGCATGACGTTCACGGAAGACGTCGAACGGCGAAGATTACCTCTGATTTTTTATTCTTTTTTTGTAATCCTCAAATGAATCACACAAAGACAGAAAAATGTCTCCTACTATTCACCGCAAATACAAATATTATCACTCTACTGTACAGGCTGCTGAAGACAGACGGCAAAAGTTTCATTTTTGCCGTTTGCCGTTTGGCGTAACGTCATGTTTAATCTCTCTATTGTGGGATTTTGTGCACTCGTAATCATTCATGAAAATTGCCATAGCCTAATAGGTAATTTAAACAAACCATGGATTATAAAAAATAAAAGAACCAAAGGTTTACCACAAAACGAGTCGTCGGTTTACCGCATTTTCGTTCTAGTTATAATCATATCATTATTTTGCATTCATTTCGAAAACGACTCTTTGTGTGAGTGTGAGTTGCCACGAGAAGTCCCAATGTTGCGAGAACGGAATGTGTTTAATCGAAACCACATCAGATCACTCATAGGTCTTTGAGGTATTTGATGAAAGACGTGCACGTAAATTTAGTCATTTCAATTAAATCTGGAAAGAATTTACGATGTAAATATGAAATTAAAATAGGAATGCTTCTCTTTATATGAAACAGTAATTAGAAGCAACTGTAACCTTCGTCTGTTGTCGGAGGTTTGCAAAAAATTATATCAAATGCAAAGCTGAAAAGTGCTCAAGACATTTCGGATTGATCAAGAACTCCACTTACCTGTTCAACAAGAAGACAACCTTAGCTTCTGTAAGCTAATTTTGGCTGCTATGGATTTTATGAATTCGAGTTTCAGTTATAGTTTCAAAGTAAGCCCTTTTGAACTTATCCGGCAAAACATTGAACCAGATCACTGACCAAGCTGCTGTAGCCAGTAATGTCGCTCTTTCGAAGTGATATTGTTATAGAAAATAATTAACACTCATCTTGTGATCGGAAAGGATATTTACATTTCAGTTTTATTGTTTAATCAGATGCCATTTCGGATTTAAGAGTGGCATTTGAAAACATCACCTGGAGTCGCACAAAAAAAGCAATAGTAATAAAATAATTATAATAATAGAATGAAATGAAAATCCTTAAACTTACCCAAATGGATGTCTATGGGAGTTCTCACTAAAATAATTTACTCTTTAAGCCCGATCAGATTTTTATTTAAGCCGAACAGAAGTGAGGACAGTTTGACAGTTATTATTTGATTTCACAGGGTACATACCACTTTCCTCTTTAGGCACAAAAAGCAGCAGATCACCGCAGGCCATCGGGCGAAACTCTTCCTGATCGAGTCAGGGATTTCTAAACTCACTATATTCTTTCTCTCTAATTTTGCTTCTTCGTTTCCTTAGTTGCTGTGTCCTTGTTGCCTTACGTACCGTGTGTTGGCGTTAACAGCTCGCAGCAGTTATCACACACGATATATATTTTTTTAAAGAGCTGGTATACACAGAGTCGAGAAATATTATTGAACTATTTTGGAATGAAGCTAGAAGTTCGAGTAGCAAGCGGACAAGAACTTTGTACCGAGAATATTGACATTGTATTACAAACTTCTGTGCGACTGTTTTAAATACCTTCTCAAAAGAAATCATTACTAACAACACCAAACGTCGAAAAGAAATTTTAGAAAGTGCTGGTGAGATGAAACTGATGATGAAATTTCGGTCGTGTTGGCAAAATTTCTAGAACTCTAAATTATATTTTCCCGTGCTCCCGTCGTAAACTGTGGTGTTATTTCAGGCAACTATTTATATCTTTAGCTTTTAGAAATTGAAAAAAAAAAAAAAAAAAAAAGACTGTAATATACTTAAAATAATTCTGGTACAAGGTTTTGTCCACTAAAAACTGAAATTGCACGATGTCCTTTCGGATGGTATTATCTTTATTACTCACATTCAAAGTTCAGTTGTCAAACCACAACCTTTCAACTTTTTCACCCCGCGAGCGGAAGAGATGAAAGCAATTTCACATCATTGACTGACTTGAGAATTAAATCATTCTGTTTTTATTGTTAACTTGTTGAACGCTTTAAATACTGGTGAATCTCGGTTACAAAAACCTTTTAATTGGATAGAATTTCAGCATTCTTCTTGAATCATGATTGTGCCATGACGGACGTCGATTTCTCGTTTCTGGAAAGTTGTGTAGGTTCAATTTCGTTTAATAATTTGTATGTCTTGACAGCCTAAACTAGCTTGCTTTAACTTGTCATCTTAAGTGTAGAGTTTGCCGTACATTATAATTATCTTTTATCGGAGAAAATTACTTCAGAAGGTTTGAAAACCCAACAAAAAAGGTTTATATGGTTTGGGCAAGACGTTTTAGTTCTCAGTTCTCTAATGTGAAATCGTACTTCTTGAAATCAAAGAAAAAAAATCGATTTAAATGACAAGAAAGATAGCTATTATAGCTACCATAAAAAACAGTAACTGTTCCACGTACGTACAGCGAAAGCTCTATGTTTCGCAAATGTTCTAACTTTTATATTGCATTTCGGAGGTTAAATGTCTAGAGGGTTCTGTAGAAGTTCCTGTTTATATTTTCCGCTTGTTTTTATTCAACTGGCGATGTAATATCACTATGCTGTCAACGCTTTTAAGGATCTTAATTGTCAACAATACCGTCAGTCAAGTTTCCTAGGTTATGTTTTATTAGAGGGGATGAAGAGGTGTACGTGGGGTGGGGGTGGGGAGGTTAATGTTAAAAAAAAATTAAATGTTGAATGTTTATAGTGGTCGATGTACTTAGCTACAACTAGCTACTTTTCAGGTATGAGACTTAAACTGAAAGAAACACATTTTGCAAATAAACATAATAGCCTTTGAAATCCCAGCTGGTGGGAGGCAGACCATTTGGATATTCACAGGCATGACCAAGGAGCTGAACTGGGGTCTACCGAGAAACAACTCCAGCTTAGTGGTCAGAATGGGACTTGAACCCGCGACCTCCGGAGTACAAGTCCTAACCACTCAGCCACGCTGCCGCCTATAGTCTTTATTATGCAACACATTGTGAGGAAAACCTAAATGTGTCGCAGCTTCTATGAAGTTAATGGATGCTTTTGTTGAAGTTCTTGTTGGTAGATGGGTTCATTTCAGCCAGCGAACGTCAAGCTTAATTTTGAATCCTGTCTTTTCTTAGCAACACGCAAAGTCCGTAAAATTGACAAATTGGTTATATTCAGAATCACGTCACCAAGACAGAAATTTAAGTCCATGTCTTCCATAACGTATTTCATCGGTAATTAACAGACTGTACTCTTAAACGCGGAATTAAAAACTGAAGCTTAAAAATTTAAAATTACAGGGATAAAGAATTAATGAATAATTTTAATACTGATAAAAAAAAAAAATGGCTCGAGGAGGTAAGTAGACAAGTCCTTTTTTCCTTTTTTTACCGAAGAATTGATCATGCGTAAGGATAGAATTTCGTACCTTTTTTCGATTTAATTTACGCCATGGAATTTTGCAATAAATAAGCGACACCAAAGAAATGCATTTCTTTTCTCTAAAACTCGCAGTCAGCGTAAGTTGTAGTTAGAGCCTCCTATTGTGGGTAAACATGTTCTACTCTACCATTTATATGGAATATTTTTTACAATAACATTTAGTAGAGCTGAGCGTTGTAAATACAAAGCCATCGTGTTATGATTGATGTACTTTCGCAGCCGGTTAAAAACCTGATGTATCTACGTTTCGTGGCTTTCATGCCCAACGCCACGAAAAACGATGAAGTGTAGTGATCTATTACTGCCATTTTCACTGATTTAAATTTCAAGGTCCATTAGATGACTGGTCTTCACAAATATATAGAGTGAAAAAAAAAAAGACAAATGGATAAACAGTGAGTTAATTGTTTCACTTATCCTAAGAGTGCTCTATACAAGAAATATGCAGGGGAAAATATAACGAAATAAATACAGAAGATAAATGCAACTCGAGTTTCATACACTGAGCGAACATCAGATTAGTTGTTTGTGCGAAACGATGCCAGTTATAAACTTTGAAATCAAGCACGGTTGGAACGACGCTTTCTCGGATTAAACGCTGTGACAAACCTGTTTTCATGGCGACATTTGTAAAAAGACATATGTGGAAAAAGATATATATGAAAAAATATGAATGAAAGTCAAAAAAAAAAAAAAAAGATATGAATGAAAAAATACATATGAATATAGGAGTGAAAAATTTGAATATGAATGGAAAATATATGAATGAAAGAAATATATATATATTTGCACGGAGTTAGGTCAAAAAATATTAACTTCTTTATTGCGGCGTCATTAAGTCCTGCAAAAAGTTTGTTAAATTCAGTGAACAATGAACACCAAAATTTTTACTGAATTAGTCTTCATATTATCAGGATGATGTTACTCGTTCATTAGTCTTGGTCAGATCAGATATTCCTTTAAGACTGTCATACATTGTTTCCTCTCAAATGCCCATCTACTGTCAGTTAATGGTATAATAAATCCTGGGAACAGTTGGCCTGTTATCAGTGTCAGCCGTAACTGCGCTGTACGCGCGTCCCCCCCCCCCACCCCAGCGAGCAGGTGTATTTGACACAAAATTGATCGAAATAAAATGGATACGATATTTAACCCAAAACCATAACATCACGCTCTTAGCCAAACTGTATAGTCAATTTTGTTTTCCTTGTCAATTTTTTTTTTCAGTGGCTCATAAAAAGATAAACAGGTACTAGGTAACAGTGATTTTGTCTAGTATAGCTTCCTAACTACGATCTAAACGGGATCTTACTCAAGCTAAACAGGAAGAAATAATTAAAATATCAAGAACAAGAAACCTACGGCCGGAAACAGTAAGAGACAGAGATAACCCAATAACAAATACAGTAACTAGTAATAAAGGCGTACAATAACTTTAAACGGAGAGCGTCTTACCGTGTTTGTTGTTTGTGGCTATGTCCTTTGATTGTGGGGTCCCACGAAATTTTGTGTCAACGGGGCAAATTCGAGATATTACTGTCGCCCCCACGGAAAAAATTTTAATCTTTTAAAAGTGAAAGAGCAATCAATCGAAATTATCTTTTCAGGACACCTCACTTTGACATAATAGCATTTTTAGAATTAACGATGCAAACTAATTTCGTAGTGGCAAAATTATGCAGGTTTCTTTCTCTAATCTTCCATTCTTTTTCTTTTATCACTACAATGCTATTTATCCCGGCGACTTATAACTACAGAATTTATTTTATTCAAAATCTTGCCTGTATTGTTTGTAAAGAAGTACCGGCTCTACATGGCTGTGTCCTTCCAGCACCGAACTTTTTCGCCTGTATTTGATGGCCTCGTGAAAAGAAGAAGTGAAAACGCCCACTCTGACTGACCAGCTTTTTCGGTCTGGATTTTAATCACAGCTCAATAGTACTGAGCACACGATGTTCACAGAAATACATTAATGGAAAGTTTTAAATTATTAATTTGGTCTTAAAGCTTTGGTGCCTTTTTAAAGCGAAATAATACGAAATTAAACAATACCGTGGGGTTTAAGTGAAAAATCGGAAAAAAAATATATTGACACCAGCTGTGTTCGTCCCTCTGACTTAATGTTTCTGCATAAAAGTAATCGTACTTAGGAAGGCAAACATTTGGGAGACAATAATCATGTCATATTTTTCCATGGAAATATTCTAAAAGTTTTCCTGTTTGGAAGCTCAGGACAGGTTTCAGTTGAAAAAAAGTTGTAGTTGGCAACGCACTGTGATAGATGAAATGTCAACTGGACAACTTCAGATGACGTTTTGACATCTCCAAATGCAAATGATCCTCAATCTTGTCGTAAAAGCAAACTTAACTCGCACGGTGAGCTCACTTGGATACCGCGCCGGTAACAACGCTTTTAACTCATAGAAAAGTCTGGAAAGAATATTATTACTAATCTTTTTGTGGAATGTGCTATTTGCACGGTCAACTAATTTTTAAATTTAGTCAAGCCTTTAAGTTTAAAGAAACCTTCATTCCAGAGTTTTATTTAGGAAAGCCTTGGTCGATTATTACTTGTAATTTCTATTTTTAACGATTTTTAACTTAGTGTATTTTTGCGAAAAAACTTTTCTTGAAAACATTTAAGAAATTTTTACAAACGGTTCAAGTTCCTCTTTCTCAAGATTAAAGTTATAGGTTTGATTAAACCAATCGTTGGTAAAGGCTTTGTCGACCAGGATGTTAGTAGTCTCACTTAAGGGCCCATTAACCAATCTTTTCGAGCCGTTGCTAGGGAAAATTCATTCTCATATAACCTCGTCATTTTTAGTTACCTCAGAGTTATTTCATGTGTTTTAACTTTTTCTTGATCAGCAACACTTGTGATGACGTCATCAGGCCACGCCCATGGTCATGTGACTAATACAGAAAAAATGCAAAGGCTCCCAGGCAAATTACTTTCTCGGGATTTTTTTCATTGATTTAATATTTTAATTTAAATCCTCATTACGCTATGCATCGATTTTGTTTCATTTCTAAAAGATCAGATTTTGAAAGCATTTCGAAATATTGAAAAATTCGTAATTTTCTGAAAAAAGCATGATTTCGAAAAAGAAATGCATAGCCATGTTGCCAACGTTGGCTTTAATCGAAATTCGTCGAAAAGGCTGGATTTAATGAAAAACCGCGTTTCCTTTAGCATTTAAAGAAACCGGAAGTGCGCCCGATATATATTGGAAGTTACCCTATCAGCGCGTGCGCAAGTTACATTACTAGCGCACTTCGGCAAAATAAAACAAAGCCACACGGAGTTAGTTTTTCTCTTTCTATTGCTCTTGTTTCTCTGTCTTTCTCCTATTTTGTCTTTGCTTGTACTTGTTTTACTTTGCATTTTGCGAAACACAAAGAAAAACATCTAAAATGTAAGCGAATCTGCAAGTTTTTGAGTTGTTTTCATTTTCAGTCCTCAGGCTGACGTAAGTGACCGGAAGTGAAATTTCACCTCCTTAGCAACGCGCGCGAGCGCGCGCATGAATCGGTTAATGGGCCCTTAAAGGTGCATTGGTAAAAAATGCCGTCACGTCATAGGAGACCAGCATGTCTTCGTCATTCATAGGAATGGAACGAATCTCGTCAGCAAATTCAAATTCCAATGAATGAAGAAGACATACTGTTACTTGTAGCTAAATTATTATTATTATTATTATTATTATTATTGTTATTATTATTATAGTTATTATTATTATTATTGTTATTATTATCATTATTATTATTATTATTAGTAGTAGTAAAAGTGGACCTCCTGATTACAATACGTTTACCAGACTTGAACCTGCGATCCACTCAAAAACCAGTATCTGGGCAGAGGTCAACTTCAAAAAACACGTGACCACGATGATCTCTAAACTTGAGCCAGGGAGATGGTCACGTGACACTGGTCGGCGGATTCCTTGTTTTGAGAGGTGTCAATTGACCATAACATGGATGTCCAATATCAAAGATTTACTCTGTAAACCAAGGTTGCATGTCTCGGTCAACTTATTAACTAGAGTATGGCCGCCATGATGCGCGATGTCCTCGTCGTCCGTAAGCGCCCACGAACAATACCGCTAGCCATGATAACCATGAGAAAATCAATTAATGGGTTTCCTTTACGGGACTTTTTACTAGCTCACTCCATAAAGCCCCGTGGAACTGAGGCTTAAGTTGTGTTCATACTTAGCGAGTACTGGTGCCTGGGCACCGGCCCAAAATAATATTGCGTTTAGATGGTTGAATAAAAATGAACTGAGATTAAGTCATTCCCAGCTTCAATTATAACAAACTGTTTTAATCATATTTATAGCGCACTGAATAGTAACAATGCACAAAAAAAGAAAAAAAATAAGTGAAAAAAATCAAATATGTAAATATTCGAGTAAAGCAGATATTACTAGTACTTAAAGAAAGTTTTACGTTCATTAAAGAAAACGTAATAATAAAGTGTATTATCCTTTGTCTCACGATGTAGTCACTTGAGATGTAGATCGCGACGTTTCGACTGCTTACTGCTAGTCTTCTTCAGACAATATGGTCGACTGATTGCACGGTATCATTTATATCACAAAGGTCGGCTGTGATTGGTGCATTTCGATCCTCCTATTGTTCCATCGTTCCGGCGAGTAGCTGTTCCCTCAGTGGTCCGCTGTTGTACCGTTCTCTTGTTGTTGTGTTTTTTGATCGTGGGAATCCATGCTTCAGGAATTTCAATTCCACTATCCCTGTTGATGTTATTAGGGTGAAGTCTTATGTGAATAGCTTCCTTGACCCTACGTGTGTACCACTGAGGATCTCGATCAATAAACTCGACCTCATTCCAGATAGGATAGTGGCCGGTCTCGTGGGTGTGTTCAGAAACGGCGGAGGTCTGGGTACGGGCGAGTCGTATATCCCTGTCCTGTTTTGTGATCCTCTGCTGCATAGATCTTCCTGTTTCCCCGATGTAGACTATTGCCGCACTCACAGGGAATCCCATAGACAACACCATCTTGTTTAGCCGGGTTGACGGTGTCCTTTGGTCGCACTAAGTGTGACCCAAGTGTCGTGTCGGACTTAAAGACGGTGCGAATGCTTTGTTGCTCTAAGCAGCGGCGGAGACTCCGAAACTCCTTGGACATAAGGTAAAACGGCGGTAGATTTACATCTCGATCTACATCTCAAGTGACTACATCGTGAGACAAACGATAATACACTTTATTATTGCATCTAACACGATGAATAACAACAACCTTTTCCTCGATAAAGGTAAACGTGTTTCAAGTTTTTTTACGTTACATTTCCAGAGCATTCTCTTGTTAAGAACTTGTTAATTCGTACATCAGAACAGAACCTTTCAGGCCAATCAGAGAATGTCCTGGACATTTGTCAACAAACCATCAAGCACTCAAGTCGAATCACACTGTGCTATGGTTATCAGCTGAGTAAGGCTCGACGGAGGTTTGGGGTACCAGGCTTTAACGTTAAAGTCGTGTTGTTGTCACGATTAACTGGGTCTGTTTCCAGTGGCAATTTGTTAACCTTTGACGTCGAAAGGTTCGTCGAAGAACTTGAGATCGTAGGTATTTTTCGCGTGAAGGTAGTCAATACGCATTTGCGTATGAGACGTGTTTTCTACGTAAAATCTCTCTTGAGCGACAGTGCTGATGCTTTTCAGTGCTTTAGTGATTTTCAATACGTTTCCTCGAGTATTTCAAACATAGTGATAACATGCTGTTGATAAAACGCAATATCGCTAGCTCTTTGCAGCATTATTGGGCTATTTGTCTAGGCGGCTGAATGGTGCGATTGGCCTGATCGATGCGAGGGGCTTCTACTGAAGCCTGAATTTGGTTTGCAGAACGAGACCTGTAGGGTATCAATCTCTTGATCTTTTCCCTGAATCGTTCGTTGATCAGGGCATATACGAAGGGATTGATGGCAGAATTGAACAAGATCATCACGGCAGCAATTGCCCAGGTGACATCACTTGGGCTGCTGGTGGTACTATGGTAGCTTAACAGGAAGATAACTGCGTCAGTCATCCAACAGATCGAGAAGATGACGCTGACGGTAACAGCGGTCAAGGTTACGCGCTTCCGTATTTTAAGTACCCCCTGAAAGTAAACAAAAATGCAGCGTCGGGTTGTTAATCATGTCATTTCATCCTTACATTAGTCTTGTATTTTCAACGCATGGCTCAAGCTAATTGGTAAAACGCGAATCTTGACCCTCACTGATGCACTGAACCCACCGGGTTGCGAATTTTGCTTTGTTATATTCCTCTCAATATGCTTCGCCTCATTTAAGCGATGCTAATAACGTTAAATGAAATAAGTGTGTAACGACCTCTGGTCATACCTGTTGTTGATAGGAAAGTTCGTGTTGTTGATTGCGTGTAAACCACAAATCGTACACCACCGTGGAGTACAAAACAGCCATTAATGGTATGGGAAGACCTCCAAACACCAAAAACCACACCACGCTGAAAGCTTTTCCCATCCACTCTTCAGGAAACACCAAAGTACAAATGGAAAGAGTCCCGTCATAATCCGAACTCAGGAATCCGGGCATTTCCATAATCAGTGCAAAGATCCAAGAAGCGGGAATGATAACCTAAAATATAATGAGCATCTATAGATATTCCCTCTCACAAAGAGGATGAATAATATCCATAAGAGAGGTGATCTTACTCAAATTATTTTTAGGCATGGTACCCAGTCGTTCGCGATCAGAAAACAATTTACCACCCCCTTGAGGTAGATTAAAAAATGAATAAATCAATAATGAAATAAACCTCTTAATAATAAATTATCAAAATAATAAAAATAAAAATTTCTTACAAGCTTACTTTCGCAATCAAAACACTTTCTTGGACGGTTTTGGGGACAAAAATAATGCATATTAAGAATATAAGAGGCAGTCTTTTCCCAACAATATGATAATGTGAATTGCTCTCAAACTTCTTTCAAGCGCAATCTACTGAACCATTAAAAACAACTCAGTAATTTAGGTATCATTTTTCACCTTCAGTTTGGAATAAGTAAGTTTCCCTTTGTTACCGTAAGGGTAATTCACGGCGTAGTATCGTTCAATGGCGATAACAACCAGAGTGAATGCGGAACAGGCACCTCCAACCCAAGCGAAGCTTCCACCTGTTACTAGACTGCATAAAACCCGACCGGCGACGCCATCTGGGTGGGTGAACGTGTGGATAAAAATGTGGAATGGCAAAAAAAAGATTGCCACCATCATATCCGCCACGGCCAGGTTTACTAGAAGATAGTTGAAAGGAATCCTGTGGAATATCAGAAGGTAGGTATAGTTCCAGTGCTAAGGCATGGATTTCATAATATACAGCACTACATTGCGCGTGACATAGCTGTTAATAAGGACTAAGACACCCAAAATATGAGGTAAAATAAGAAATTTTAAGTCTTGCCCACGGGACACACACCGATGGATTTTTGAAACCCAACAACCGGTACAAAAGTGCGACCCAGTGAAATGCTGTAAGCGTTGGCTATTGATTCTTTTTTACTTTCTGTTTTTTTTTTTGTTTGTCTCTTTAGATTGTTACTTGGCGCGTTTGCTTTTGATCAATGAAAAGGATGCGGACTTTATTTAAAATACATAAATATGATTATAAAAATACTACCAGGAACGGATCCAGGATTTTTCTTAGGTGGGGTGCACCACTAAGGAATGGCGTAACTGAGAATTCCAGTTACATTAGAAAGCCGCAGTCATTTCAGGGGTGGGGGGTGCTCATCCCCTGCACCCTCTCCCGAGATCCACCACTGACTTATAAAAGTTACATCCATCTATTTAGACTGTTAATTATCGACCTACCTCATGTCTTGATTCCTTGTAGTAACAACGCAAACAAGGGAGTTTCCAATGATGTCGACGATGGCAAGAATAGAAAGTATTGCGATTATGACAACCTGAACTGGTTCAGAAATCATGATCTATGGAGCATTAAAAGCTGGAAAATCTGGGGGAAAAAATAAAACAGAGCGAATATAAATATTGCACCAATATCGTTAGTTTTTACTTGTTTATAGAAAATTTTAGTAACATTATTGACAATATCAAGTTAACAAAAATTCCATTAAACCTAACGTTAACGCAAAAATAATAGTTCGAATTCATGTGAATGGGTACATCGTCCTGAGATGGGGATTTGTCGTCGCTTACGGGTGTAAATCAAGGATTTTGGTCTCACTTATGGTGCCCAGGACGCAATGCTACTATTTTTAGCCGTCAATGTATCTTTTAAGGGACAAATAGAGCTTGAGCAACACCCAGTTTACTCTCCTTTGGAGATTTAATTGCAATTTTTGATCAGTTTTCTTCGATTTCATTGTTTTCTCTTAAACTCAGTGAGTCTCCAAATATTGGTAAAATTCAAGAGCCGTAAAGATTTTCGAAAACAGCCTTTATTACAAAATCCAAAGAATATATTACCTGTATTAATGTATAATCCCTCAGACTTACAATCAAGACCATAATTATGCAATTAGCATATATTCTTTGTAAATAAGATTAGTATCTTTCTCAATTATGATTCGTTGAAAACTAAAGAACAAGATGAACTGCGCAGATATTGCAACGATTTCTTCCCAAAATCAGGAACAGAAATGGAAATTCTTAAAATGATCAAATTAAATTCATCTTTGTGTTTTGTCTCTACAAAATCAAATTTGTCGAAAGGAGAACTGTCATTGAGTATAAGCCGTGTGGTCAATACTTAACTTGCTTAGTGCTTTGAGTCTGTGTATTCAGTCATAAAGGTGGTAAGAGCTTTCTCACCAAAATAGGCCAAACGCATGAAATATAAACTGAAGAAACTCGTTTACAACGAGGAGAAACCAAGATATATCCTTTACCCTAAAAGTACAATATTACAAAGAGATAACCGAAACGAAACGAAAACAACGTAACAACCTGACCACCAAGACAGAGGTATTTCGATTTCAACCAATGCTGATTTACCAGCTTTAGACAGATGAACACGAAGATAACCTCGAGCACGGCGAATTTTTCAAAGGTGAGAATTTTTGCGGTTTTGTCCGGCCAATACTAAAGACAGCTCACGTTAAAGTTACCTCAACGCCGTCTAAACTAAGCTGCTTTCTTGTTTTGCTTGTTGTTAGATCCTACTGGCTAAAGAAATACCCTAAGAAGGGCACCGCGACATTCCCTTGCACGGCAAAGCTCACTTTCGGCCCATCTGTTTCTTCGGTCGTGTTGTTTTTAGGCGTTCGTTCGCTCTGTGATAGTCTGCTTCATTTCTCAAAATATAAGTCTGAGAAAGTTCTTGAAAGGGTCAAATAGTAGTGTTACTTAGGTTCCGCTACTCTTTAGTAAAGTAGCTTAAAGCGTTTATTTGACATTCTCAAGAACATTTCTCTAAATATAAGCCTGAAAAAGTTCTTGGATGGGTTAAATGGCACCGTAACCTAGGTTCCGCTGCTATTTAGTAAAGTAGGTTAAGCGTCTATTTGACACTTTCAAGAGAATTTATATAAATATAAGCCTGAAAAAAATCTTGGAAGGCTCAAAAATAGCACCGTAACCTAGGTTCCGCTACTATTTAGTAAAGAAGGTTAAGCGTCTACTTTGTGGATCTTTTTCAGGCCTATATTTGAAAGCGTCAAATAGTAGCTAAGCCACTATATGACAAAATATTTAAGAGCTTCTTTCAGTCTCATATTTAGTTTATCGTCGTAGTTTCTCGCACAATATAATGCATTTTTGCTAATTTCTACTGACGGTTCATTTCTCTACCGTTTATTCAGTTGTTTATTGAATGGACAGGGGACATCTGCTTATATTTAAACCCCTATTGCTTGCTTGTAAACCGCTTTGGCTGTTCAGGTATCGCGCGTGTCATGACAAAAATAACTTAAAAACGATTACCTTGGGTATACGGCCTATATGGCGAATTAACTCTCTCACCTTGGTCTTCTCTCAATTAAGCACAATTTCACAACAAGTGTTTGTTTTAAGAGAGGCTGCATCCCTGGAAAAGCCCAATTGCTAATTGGGGAGACCGCGATTTTGCCTGATGACGCGAAATAACTGCAAATTGCTCAGTTGCAAAACTTGCAATCTGACTAAAAGCTAAAAGTAAATTTCTAAGAGACTGCTTTTAGTGCGTTCATATTCTTAAATTTGCAATATCTCAAGCATTGCGTCAACACCTTTTGACTCGGTCCCTAGGCAGTTAGTCTTAACAGGTTGCTTCCCAAACCATCCGGAACCACATTTAGGTTGTTTTCTATATAAGTTCCAGCGGAAATTTCTTGAATTTCGGGTTAAATGGTAAACTGCCCCAGTCACCAATTTGCCACACGATTTTTAGCATTGCTTTTGCTTAGTTTTGTTTTATTTTATTTCAGTTTACTTTTTTTTGTGTGCCCAGTTGGTGAGCCGCATTTCATCTCGCCACTTTTACTCTTCATCCCCACTACCAAAACCCTCTTGGTTTCGAACTGAGTCTTCATGATTACCCGAAAATGTAGGCATCATAGTGTAATAATAATGATTAGATCCTTTAACTTTTATTATTATTTTCTGAACATTTATACAACCAACTTATATTTTTCTATTCTTTTTTCTGTCTATATTCTAATTTTTCATTCTATCTTTTGATTTGATAGTGATATAAAGTACCATCAAGATGTTGCCTCTTTTAATTGTTGAATTCCCTCAACGACTCTAGAACACTTCTCACTTCACGATCAAGCGACAATGAGCTTCCAGTATCATATTTTCCCCTTACCACTTTTGAAGTCAGTTATTAATTTAATACTATGCCACACTAGGGCAGCGTCACATCTAACGCATGAGAGCGTCAGATTGCTGGTGCTGAGTTTGCCCTTCAGAGTTTCATCCATAACGTTCCTTCCGCATTGAGGTTTTTAACAGTGAGGTTTTGAATCTGGCATTTGCACTGGTACGTTGTTTAGTTTGGCCTTTCCCCTAACCCTAAAGCTAATTTCCTCTCTATATACGCCTTTACAAAATTAATTACTTAACTACGCCTGTTGAAATAAGATGACGCTGAAAAATGTATGTGTTTGGTAATTACGTTTCAAGAATGCAAATGTTTCAGTTATACGTATAATGTGTATTTTCAATCAATTGAATTTGAATGATTTAACACTATTCTCTGGTTATCTCTTTATTTCAGAAATGCCGCCTATATAGTTTTGTAGTGAATTTGAAAGGTCACTACCATTTATTTTGGGAACTTCCATTCCAGCATCTTGGTCGTTTTGAATGCGATCTGAACCTACTCTCATTGCTTCCCTGAGGTCCACATGTGTGGCAAATGGAAAGTAGGTTCTCGCTGCTGGTCTGAGAAAACTGTAACTATGCCAGATTAACTTTTTACTGATTTCAAACTCGCTTTACAAATAGCCACGAGATGAATTACGCTTTGCTTATCAATTGCTGCCAGTACGCTGAAGAAAACTGAAACTGGAAATGGCGAGTTAATCGGAAAAATGATGTATTTTACACGGCTCTTGTATATCTAGTATCCTGTTGATAAATATGGCTACTGATATTAGTCAAACGTTGATAACTCAACGCTTAAAATATTGCAACAGCCTTGCGCCATTGTTCTAATATGTTCTAATTTGCCATATGATGCACGTTACTCTTTAAAGCGTAGTTCTACCAGTTGTGTTGGGTGTGCGATGCTGTTGGCCGGCAAGGGCTCCTGGGTTTCCCTCGTAATATGAATCTCGTTTGAAGAACGAGTCATGCAGTAGATCATTCCCTTGATCTTCTCTCTGAATCGTTGGTTCATTAAGCCGTAGACAAAGGGATTGACGGCTGAATTGAGCAGGATCATTACAACGGCAACGGTCCAAGTGACATCGCTTGGACTGTTAGTGGTGCTGTGATAACTTAGCAGGAAGATAACTGCGTCAGTCATCCAGCAGATTGAGAAGATGATACTGACGGTTACCACCATCAATGTAACGCGTTTACGCACCTTTAGTACTCCCTGAAAGAATGGGATAGCGATTTCGATTGGTTAGTCATATAAAAAATGAAGCGATGCAGCTATCCTTGGGTCAGTTTTAATTTTCAGAAAAACACTTACCGATTAACTCACGTCACACTGTAATCGAAATTGGAATCGAAAAGATAAACTAACTAAAACAACTGAAGTAACCCTTGACGACGCAATCACCAGGTAAGAATTTCTCAAAGTTTACTAAATAGCAAATTAAAAAAAAATTCCCGAGCGCTTGCTGTAAAAACGAAACCGATCTTCATGAAAAAAAGTAATTGAGATCACATTTAGTGTTAACTGAACATGCGAAAGTTTTCCTCTTTCATATCAAGACCTCAGTCTGCTTATACCTTTTGTTGGTAGGTAAGTGTACTTTGATCGTTGCGTTTAAACCAGAGATTGTACACCACTGTGGAGTACAAAATAGCCATTAATGGTATGGGTAGGCCTCCAAACACCAGAAACCAAACGACGCTGTAAGCCTTCCCCATCCACTCTTTACTGAACGCCAAGGTGCAGGAAGAGAGCGTCTTGTCAAAATCCAAACTGAGGAAGCCTGGCATTTCCATGGTCAATGCGAAAATCCAAGAGGCAGGAATGATCACCTGCGTGAAATGGAATATCAAGTACAAGATGATGATTTGCTTTTACTGTGTACACCTATTTAAAAAAAAAAAACGTAATCAAGAAAAAGTGTAAACGCTGAACGATAGACAGTGGTTTTCTGGGAAACTTGAAAACTATTACTAATTTGCATTCTTACGGACTGTGTACATGCTTTAAAGCGGTTTACGAGAAGAGCATGCGAGCTGTAAGACTTTATTACTACCTTAAGGTTATGATATTGAAGTGACCGCAGGATTGCTCGCAATGTCTGTAAATGTAAATTTTCCTTTGTTTTCTAACTAACCTACCGTTGGGAAGGCATGGAGAGTTTCCAAGTTTTTCTAAATCACATTGTAATGACAAGAGGAAACAATGAAATCTTAAATGTTGATGATTATGCATACGCATCGTTTATGGGCTATACTTTTCATCCCACAACGGTTTTTCAATCAGCTGTATATGACAATTGAGAAACATGAGACAACACTGTCAGTCTGATTTACTGCCTGACTGATTGATTGACTGACTGACTGAATGACTGACTACTGACTACTGACTGACTGACTGACTGACAGACCGACTAACTACTGACTGACTGACTGACTGACTGACTGACTGACAGACAGACTACAGACTGACTGGCGGACGGAACGGACTGACTGACTGACTGACTGACTGTATGACTGATCGACTGAGAACTATAAAAACACTTGCTAAATGCATTTTTTCTTGATTACATGTCCTTAGGTCTTATTAAGATTTATTTAGAAGCGTTTTCAGTCTCTAGGGGAAAACAAAAAAATCTGAATACTGCTATATTGCCACATATAAACTAAGCTTAATATTGATTTTTTTTCTCTCTCTTAGGCCATGGCACCTGAAACGAATCACACTCAGTCACCTCATTAGCAGTAACAAACGTCAATGGACTACACCTTCAATTTAGCATTGGTGAGTTTTCCTTTGTTACCATGAGGATAATTCACCGTGTAGTAACGTTCAATCGCGATAGCAACCAGCGTGAATGCGGAGCAAGCACCTCCAACCCATGCGAAGCCTCCACCCGTCACCAAACTGCATAAAACTCTGCCTAGGACACCATCTGGATGGTTGAACGTGTGGATGAAAATGTGGAAAGGCGCAAAAAATACTGCCACCATCATGTCCGCCACGGCTAAGTTTACAAGCAGATAGTTGATTGGAATCCTGATAAATGGCATAAGGAGTTAATAACTAATAGGAAGCGCAAACCGCGACAACGACGAGAACGAGAACGAGAACGTCACCAAACAAAAAGTTTAATCAGCACAACAATTAACCGTGCTGTGCACGTGCGTTATTTAACAAATCGAATGTGGTTTAGCCTGGTCTGTACTCTTATCGACAACGATACGCGTCATCACAGCAGTCAAAAGACTCTCAAAATGTTGTGGACTCACTCGGCTGCGCCTCGTGAATCCATAGCATTTTGACCACTGTGATGACGCGTATCGTTGTCGATACGAGTACAGACCACGCTAAACCACATTTTGATTTGTTTTTATTTATTTATTTATTTTTTACCCCAATATAAACGTCAAGGAAAATGTTTCTTTCGGAGCGCGAGCTGAAAAAGGCATTGCGTGACAAATTGATGCGAGCAGCGTTGTCTGGACTCTTATCGACAACGGTATATTAGCCAATCAGATTGCGAGATTATTAGCAATTGTGATAAAAAATCTTTGTCATTTCTTTTCCGTCCTCTGCAAAACAAGATCGTGAATCTGCTAAGTTCTGCGTAGTCTGAGGAACGCGACCGACCACGGCTAATACTTCGTATTTCCATTTGGAATTGAGCGCCTGATTGCATATTTAGTCTGAGCACGCTTTTAAAGCCATTGGCGTACTGAGCAGATCTAGATGATTTCGAGTTTCACTGGTAAAGTACAACTATACTTCTGACAAGGCGTCGTCCTCGGCGTCGCCGTCGTCGTTGCTTAAGCTCCGTATCGATTGCTGGAGACCGCGGATTGGTAAAGTGTTAATGCATGAACTGCTAATGTACAGAACACGTGACAATTCCAATGAATTAAATGAGTTACAATGCGTTAATTACAACTTGCAGTATCAAATGAGTTTATACATGTAAAATCATCCGACAATAGACATATATCGCCTGAGAGCTGCCTTGGAGCAGTTGCCTGTGAAAATATGTGTGAGATTTCGGCTTTGTTGTATAGTCCTTCCACGGACGTTGCTTTGTATGTTTTCACTTTGGTGTCTGGCAATGATACTTTTCGCACGCACGAGACAAATAGACTATAAAGGGGAAAATTTAGGTCGCAATCTCTTTAGATTATCGACATTGTAGTCTCGACATACCTCATGTCTTGATTCCTTGTAATGACCACACAAACAAGGGAGTTTCCGATGATGTCGACGATGACAAGGACAGAAAGTACCGTTACTATAACAGCCTGAACTGATTCAGAATCCATGAGCACAAATACACTCACAAGGCCACTTTGTTACCTAAAACAAAAATATACCATTTTCAGCAACCTATTGTAAATTGACCAAAACAAAAGGTGCTTGCTATTCACGTTGGGTTTCGCCAATGTGTCAGATCCACGGCTTAACGCTTCTAGAACTCGTAATTGACGACTAGCTGACTCACTGGCTGATTACGTAACTGATTGATGGACTGAGTGACAGCTTGGCTGAATGACTGACGGGGACACGAACGGCTGGGCGAACATAAGGTGACTTTCTTGTCTTATACTTTCCCAAGTCAATTAGGTAGAAGACAGAAGCGAGCTCCAATGGACCGGATGATTGATGCTGTTGTCCATACTGGACGTTGTTCTTCGTGAATAAGTATATCTTGAGTTATATTGCTTTGGCTGTGGATAAATATGTTCATTGACCACTCTATAATGCCATTGAACCTTTCAGAGCCAATTTAAATGAACAGTAAACAACAACAAGGTAGACAAGAAGGTAAAGAACCTCGGCTGCTACGAGCATACCGGTTGATTATTTTAGAAGCAAAAGAAGTGATGAGGAGTAGAACGCGTGATCACGAGCTCTGAGACATTTTTTTAGTAACATGAGTTGATACTGAAGCGTAAAAAATAAAATCTCCTTGGGTGCTAGGGCTAAAAAATAGAGAAGACCAGGTCTAATAATTGATAGAACGTTCTCAACATATTACATGTATAGCCTTCTAGGATCTGTGGCTCCGTTCTAGCTCGGATCTCGTAGCTTTTCTTATTACTTGGGCATTTTTTAATTGATTTCTTGTTTCAAACAGTAGTAAAATCCTGGAAAGGTAATTCATAAGTACAAACAAGCGCTCGTAAGAAGGATTAATCCTCGCAAACTAAAAAAAAAAGAAACAAAACAAAACAAAAAAAAAAACATGGAAAAAAAATGTCGCCAGCTGGCTTTGGGAAGGGCTTCGATTCAAGAAGTTTGATAGGCCTATGATAAAATGCTTGGATAAATTTCGATACCTTATTGTCAAGGGAGCAAATTTACAGCACTAAATTATGGTTTAGCATTTAACGACATTAACTTTTTGTACGATGCGGTCATTTAATGCCATTACTACATTTGTGACATTGAATGTACTATCAGTTCGTTCAAACACAACTTACATGACTCCATGAGTTATCTAGCATCAAAACCAGAGCAAAGCCAACATCAGGGAATTGTTACCAACCGAATCACAGTGTGTGAAACGCATTCCAGAAATTCAATTCTTGGTAAACCTACTTACATAAACCTTTTCGTCTTGAAAGAGAAAACAAAATATCACTTAACAAAAGAATATTCACCTCAGACGTTCGTCAAAAAAGCAGACACCAAATTCCAGTTGTCAAAAGAGAGTTACCTATCGACAAGTTCCTGTATCTTCGCGTTTTTTACGGCATCAGTGCATGGTCGATATGTCAATTCCGAACACTTTTCGGGAAGAATAAAGTACCAAGGTTCTTAATATCGAAACGAATTATTTACTCAATGTTTGCTTTCATTTTACCCATAATTAAGTGCAACTTTAATTAACTAGCACTAGTCGAATGAGTAATTCCCCCATCTATGTTTGTGTCTGTTAACGTTAGCATGTGTGAAGCTGCTAGGCAATGAGATACGCAAACTGGAAATCCTAAAGATAAGCAAGAAAGTTGTCGGCCGATATCAATTTTAATCAAGAGAAAGGCTTCCTTTAAATCAAAAATTATAATTGACGATAAATACAGTAAACAGAGAATGGCAATATCACGACTTTATGCTAACAAACCTGGAAAAATAGTTAAAGTAAATCTTGCGTGGTTTAACGAATATTTACGAAAAGAGCAGATGCCCTCAGCACTAAAAGCAATATCTTATTAAGATTTTAAGGAAAACGACCAATTTTTTAACTTTGAAAGACATGTTGCGACAGAACTTCTGTCATCTTCAGTTGAATGAATGATTACAAAGCAAGTTGAATAATAAGTAGGCAAAAATGCTAATTAAGACAAATAGTAACAACAGAACGTGAAAAGGTGTAAATTAAAAGGATGATTTTAGATTTGCATGATGATGTGCATCTCAATTATGCGAATGAGGATGATAATTATTATGAACTGACACTTTGTATTTAGTTATTTTCATTTCAGTTTATCTTCTTCTCAAACTATAAAAGTTGCATACTTTATTTCTTCACATTTCTGTGAGTCCAGTTGTCTAATTAACTAAACGCGAGGTAATACGCTTGTTGTTTCGAAAAGCTTTGGTACAAAACTTGCTACTTGTATTCTACTGTGGCACGAGACAACATCAAGCCAAAGACAAGACAGTCAAAGCAAACTTTTTTTAATTGAAATCTTCCTATTGCTCTTTTCGTGTACTTCGAAATTTCCGTTTCGAGCTGACCTGTCTTAAGCGAATAAAAGCTACTCTTCACATTCATTTACTCTTCAAGCTATTTTAGTTTATCTTAGGAAAAATTAAAAGGAAGAAGGTAAATTTCATCAATTTAGTAGGAAATGAGATTATCCTAACTAGCCTTTCGGCGACTTCTCAAAATTAGTTCATTTGGACGCAAAATACAGGCAAACAGTTCAAATATACCACCTATCGACTCCTTCAATTAAACATGGCGGCATTTGACCCACTGCATATAGGGTAGTTCTGGCAAAATATTGTTACTAAGGATTACAACCTCATCCCGCACAGTCACACTTCGTTCCACTTCAGAGTTAAATACTTGCAGCAGTTTTAAAGTTACAGGGGTGCCGATGTAGCTTAACTGCAACTGGATACGGCTGATGAAATAAGATGACTATTATCGATCGGTCAATATTTTAAACAGTTGCATGCGTAGCAATATACTTCCCTACTTTGAATTACACTGTCATCGGGTGGCTGTAAGTAAAGATTTCTTTCTCAGGAACAAAGACACCATACTAAAAGACATTTTGTTAAGCTTTTTTCATAAAATTCATTAAAAAAAAAAGATTTTAAAAAATTATGTATAAAAATAAATAATAAATAAAGAAATGTTCCAACCAAACACCATGACACGAAAGTCTTATGTGGGGGTCTCTACAACATCAACAACAATATGAAGTCGAGAACTTAAATCAATCTGGCGAGAAGTTGTTATAAATTTGGAGAGGTTCAAACAAGGATAATATATATGAAGACATTTGCATGGAAAATATCGATAAAATTTAGAGCAAAACAAAACTATATATTAAATGAGTACAGGTTTAGAAAAGCCAAGACGCTTCAAATTTTACATAAGACCTACGAATGTGATAAAAGAGGTTCCAAATGTTTGTTATCAAAGGCAGCTGAATTGAAGCACCCCGACGAGCCAACTTTTTAAACAACATTTTTTCTCTCGATAAATTATTTCGTGACTGTTATGTAATTTTTAGATTGTTAATAGGGGATGGTGCTGTACTCGGAACAAATTTGCACGCTGTTTCAAAGGCTGCGTCAAACGTTTGACATTTTATTTTTCCTAAAACGACAAAAAAGTCGAACTACAGCATTGCAAACAGAGCAATATTATATACAATGTTAATCCTGACTTGACGTAAACATATCTACTTTTCAATTATTAGTTGTTACAAGAATGTGACAGACTACTCGAGAAGATGGTCGAATATAATTCCTTGGCTTACTTATAATGCCTATCCTTGCTGGACATGATTTCGCTGAATAATTATCAATCTGAACTAGAACTAAAATAGTCCTAAAACTGAAAGCTAATTGCCTTTAGACCGTTTTACATTTTCGTATCTGGGAAATGTGCGATAGTCACCTTAAATTGGCCAAGGCATTGTATAGTATAGGGTGCTGGCAAGCTTCTCTGTCAATAAAGTTCTGTACGCATATTGCGGAAAAAAAGCAGGTGGTAGTGTATGCCTTGGGAAGCCACTGTATCAATCTCTGCAATTTTCCAAAACGCGTGTGATATTTTTCATTTACTTGACGTCTTGCGATTGCCCATACTAATTGTCGTCCGCCTTGCCAATATTTCAACTGTTGTCACTTAACCAGTTAGCTTGTTACCATGGTGAATAATGGCACGCAAGCAAGGACATTTTTGGGGGGTTATTTATTTTCGCTTTAAGAATTTTATGCTGATGCCGGGGACGTCCACATTTATTTAAAACAATTATTTTCAAGAGCTTGTAATATATGGGAAATATGAATGAATGGTTGCAGCTCATAAATTTAAGAAAAAAAAAAAACCGAAAGAAGTTAAAAAATAAAAGCAACAGCAATAACGCTGCTGCTACTGATGATGATGATGATGATGATGATGATAGTGATGATGACGATGATGAAAAGTAAAAGTAATTTACCGAGTGGAGTATAATTCAGGGAGTAATAGGCCGAATATTTTTAAAATTATTGTTGGAAGAGCGCGCAGCGCGAGGCGAATTTCAAATTACGAGCACGATTACTCCCTGAATTGTACGACTCAAGGTCCAATTACCTATTTATCTTATCAATACCAAATTTCGAGAGCGAAAAACATCCGTAAAGTTTTACATAAATTGTAAAATCTGTAGGGAACATTAACAAGAAAGCCATTAAAGCTCAGGTGATTGACGTGCGAATGGCGCAGGTATTCAATTACAGGTATTCAATTACAAAAACAAAGTTAAAAATTGGATGCCTGTAATTGGACACCCACGTGATTGCAAACCGATTCCTTGACAAATAGGCTAGCGGAGAACAATCGAGATTTTTGTTATAGATGCAATTATAATGATGATGATGACGATTTTATTTTTATAATTTGTTGTTATGTTTTATTACACTACATTCATTTCATTACATTTAAAAGGGGAACTTTACACACATGCTGTACATTGCATACTTAATAACGTTAAATGACTCTTAGCTTCTTTACACCTATATTGCTTACTACACTTACTTACTACACACTACTACATTACTTAGTAACTTACTCAATTGCATTACATACTACTTGACTCTATGATGATGATAATAATAGTAATAAAACAAAGTTCCGATGAATCTCATTTTGAATAGTGTCCCTCTTAATATTCTTGATTAGTATCACCCAACTAGTGGACTAATGCAAATCCTGCATTTTGATTGGCTACGCTACTAGAGGACTATTAGTAATAGTCCTCGAGTAGCGAAATTGGCGCAATCGAGCGTGACGCTTTCTTTTGTTTTATTCCCTAATAAATATTTCTTCAACTTGCATTTGCTAACTTTATTATTGCCTTTTCTGTCCGACTAGTTGGGTGATACTAAAACAATTACACCCTTCGCCCTCAAGGGCCACGGGTCAATAGCCCATGAGGCTTCGCCTCATGGGCTATTGACCCGTTGCCCTTGCGGGCTACGGGTCTAATTGTTAAATATTACTATCATATGTCAATGTAGAGGAAACAAAACCAACTCAGCAAGCCTACACGCTGCAACTTATAACCTGAACGTTCCCAGAAAATTTCTGCGGCTGACTACATATTTCTTCTCGTGGTCTTGCAGCAATGTGAACTCTGTTTTTAACTACACCAGTGCCGCATAACAGCGCCTTGATTTTACTTCTGAATTGGTCATTCAGGTAGGTATATACGATGGGGTTAACTGTTGAATTGCATGCAACCAGGACGATGGAAGTGATATCAGCAGCGTCTCCATAAGCGAATTTGGAGCTGAACAGGATCAAAGCGAAGATGACGATGTCTGGGGTCCAACACAGTCCGTAGATAATGCTGATTGTCACAACCATTTTTGTGACGCGTTTACGTACTCTGATTACACCCTAAAGAAATACAGAGGATCCGTTACCCGGATTGATTATAATAAAATTAAATAAAGCGTTCTCTGAAATATTATTAAAAATACGAGCTTTCCAGAGCCAGTCTACTGGCTAATCGACGAATAAAAATTTGTGATAAAATGACAGGTTAAAATTTTGAATATACGGAGTAATCTATATTCATGTCCATGGAACTACATTGGCGAAACCAGAAAGATAATTTAGCACCAGAAGAAAAGAAAATGTCAGAAATACAAAACAATGTGTTAAATGTTCAAACTCTGCAAAACATGCATGGACTTTTAATAATAATAATAATAATAATAATAATAATAATTTTATTACTTGTTATCACTTATTTGTCCCTTTTGTAGCTGGAGAAACTTATTTTAACCCTGCTGTTGTACAAAAAAATGGATTTCTCTCTCCTCCCACCAAGTCCATGACCGAGGCCATAACTTTGATTAACCTCTTGTATTCATGAATTCCTGTTGTTGTGCATCTAAAGGCCTGTTTGTGTTCAGTTTTGCGAAAGTAAATGTTTGAAATTGCTATTATTCGTACCCTTTGAGAACCATTGGTTCTGCCATCTCGCTTTATCCACAGAGAATAAACGACTCTTGAGTATAAAACTCCCATAGCAATCATCGGCGCACCAGCAGCTAACAGAAGCCATGTTAAGCCCTGGGCCTTAGCCATCCATTGCTCGGGCCAGTGTTGAGTGCAAAAATAATCTTGTTCACTGAAGTATTTGGTGAAAAAAGAGGGAGCGTTCAGTAGAGCTGAGGACATCCAAATAGTAGGAACTATGAACTAGGAAAGAATATAGCAACAGAAAGATGTAGATAACGTAACGTCATTTAAAGAAATTGTTTCCCACAAATCTTATAGCCTTTTTTGACACCTTCTTTTCTTAATTTCCACAAAAACTAAAAGACACAAACTCTATCTTTAGAGAGGCCTTAATCCTGATGATAGGTTAGGAAAAAGAGAAAGAGAAAAGTAGAAAGAAATTTAAATGACAATAAAGGGGGGGGGGGGGGGGGGATAGAAGGGTGGATTGAAATCACAGCCAAAAAATAGAGTTGAGCTTTGACCAGACCTCCTTGAAATTTGCAGTTGCCATTGACACACAATTGACATATCAAAATATCCGCGGATGATGAATGAACAGCTACTGAAACTTTCAGCGTCTTAGCGTAAATCGCCTTTCAAAACTTTGAAAAAACCTTATGGCAAGATGGGTGGCATACCCTTCCCCCCTCCCCTTGTACGTCCGAGGATTAACTTCAAAACGTTCTTTCCTACATGTAGTTAACTTTTTCGTCTAATTAAAATTGGCCAAAAGTGTAATGTTAGTACCGGTGTACTATTTATAAAGGCTCTGGATACAAATCCCCGGAAGTAAATTTTCAAATATGCGATTAATTAGTTTAACAGACATAAAACATAATCCATCCCCTCATCCTTATAAATAAGGTGATGATTCTGTCTCTTTCTAATAACGGCTGCACTTACCTTGAGTTTACTGTTTGTCATTTTTCCCTTGATACTATGAGGTTGCAAAACGGCATAATATCGTTCAAAGGCTATGACGACCAAAGTAAAGGCTGATGCAGTTGCTCCCAACCACATAAAGGTCCCGCCAGTGAGCAGTTTACATAGCACCGTACCTATCATGCCACCAGGATGCTTGAAAGTATGGATAAGAATAAACTGAGGAGCAATGAATAGCGCTACTATGATGTCTGCCAGAGCCAAATTGACCAGCAAATAGTTCGTAGGCGTCCTGTCGTAAAATATAGTTTTGTTATAGTAAGTCAGAAATAAATTTTCTTTAACGTTAGGTTTTATATCAATTCTTCCGCTTTGCATAACAGTTTCCTCAAGGAAGATATTCAGTGGTCTTTTTGCTGTTGTTGTTGTTGTTGTTGTTGTTTTTTTGACAAAAGATAAATGTTCCCAGGCTTTAGAGAAGAGAGGTAACAGAAGTCATGGTATATTTGTGTTATGTGCATGTTGAATTATAAACCTAAGAGGGATACTGTAACATGTGCAAAGAACTGCTTAACTGTACCCAGCTTATTGTTTTTCTAAATCTTCTTCGTGAAATGGTAATTCTCAGCATAACGGCAATTGGATATCACTCTTAACTTCGAGAAAGGCTAACCTCGATTACCAGCCGCTGTTCGAGAAAGGACCCCGTGCTCCGAACGTAGAGCGGCGGCAATCGAGCCTCGTGAAAGACCAATTAGGAGGTCTTTATAGCTTTTTCTACTTCCTTGCGTGGGGAGGAGGATAAAAAAATCTTGTTATCAGCTGTTTCTTGATTTTGCACTCAGGGTCGATCGAATTAAACTTACCTGAAGGGCAGACACCGTTCTTGTAGAGCAAGTTCATCCTTATACCTTTGCAAAATATCATTAAAATTACAGTAGAGAGATTAGATATTGACATACCTCATATCGTGATGTTTGATTATGGCAGCACAAACAAGAGAGTTTCCGGTAACATTTACAATGACCAGTATGGAGAGTATCGTTGTTATTGCAACGCCAGCTGGTTCGGAAACTGTGTTTGTAGTCATGGCTAGCAATGTCACCCAACTCGTATCTGGAATCAAGTAAAATAATTTATCAACCTGTTCTTTTTTTTTTTTAATGCTACATGTCTATCACATGTAATGTATATTATTTCGACAGTCCTAGAGCACTTGATGTCGAGGTAGATGGGAACATAATGCTCTCCTGACGGTAGGAAATCAGCAGCCGCCGCGCCAAGAGGCGATAAATTATAATAAAAGTTTGGCAGGGGATTATTTCGCAACTTGACAGCATCAATCGACGAATTATTATTACTTGTTTCAGAATTTCACATCCATCCTTGGTCATTCGGGTTGTCATTAAAGGTACTTGGTTGGTTTCTCTTATACAGATTATGTATTTCTACCTGCCCCGAGATTGTATTAAGTTTTAAATTATAATTATATAATAATTTTTAAAGAAGGAACCTAACTCGATATGGCGGCTTTCAGTGGGGCCCTCAATTTGAAACGAGTTACTCAAAATCAATTCCGGAAAAGTTTTCGAAATGGATTTTAACCTTGTTCCGTTTTTTAAAGACGGTAAGCGTCGTTCAAGAGACCTTGTTCGTTTTTTTATTTTTTATTTTTTTCTCTGATGCAGTGTAGGAGATCGTGCAAAACAATTCTTTCTTAAATCCGGATGACGTTATAATAATTTATCTACGTGAACGTAAGGCAGAAATACCCTGAATTAAAATGCACCGCATTACCAATGATTAACGTTTCTTTTAGCTCTTACAAAAAAAGAACTTACCTTTAATTTCTAAATGCACGTTCCCAGGAACATTTCTAACCACAGGAGAGAGCTCGTAGTGGACAAAATGTCAAGTACACAAAGTTAAAAGCTCGTATGTCATCCAGAAGACGGATATGTTAAATAAAATAAAGAAATGATTTTGACAGTTTCCCAATACATTTAAATTATGGAAGTAATTATGGATGTAATTTATATTAATAATAACTTACATATTATCAAAACGTACACATGAGTCAGTAAACTGGGCATGTTGGGCTACCGAAAAAAATATGTGTGAGGCATGTGGGGACGGGAGAACAATTTTGCAGGACTAAAAACTAGGGAACATTAAAGATGGAATTATTATGTGTTCTTCAAGAAAACGACTTTAAATTTCTTGAAAGAGATAATTTGAGTTTCACCAGGAAATGAGCCATGATTTTATCCATTTCCTTTTATTTAAATTGTTGGCAATAATTGTCACATTTCTCAAACTTCTCGAGTGGCTTCGTAAATGTAGGAGGTTAATGAACACTGATTAACTTAGCCTCAGAATTGCTCGAATGATCATGAAAGTCATTCACATTTTAATACTAAAAAATATAAGGATAAAATTAGCCTACCCGGATGCTTTTCATCGTTCCTTTTCTGGATCAAGAGTTCTCGACAGTGGTGCGATCCACGTCCTTTACACACGGTCATGAACGTCGGCCTTTTTAAGCTCGAAGATCAATATTTCAGCAAAAAAAGCAAACTCTTTAAATATACTTGCTGCACAAATTCATTTCAATATGGCATATTCAAATACATTTGTGCAGTAAGTATATTTAAAGGGTTTGGCGTTCTTTGATCTCTATCAGTTTAGGAGAGAACTGCAGATAAAAACACGCGAGGAATAATGTCCGAAAACATTTATTTAGTAACATTTATTTCATTTAGTTTAGTAACGGATATGGGATAACGGACGATTTCTTTCATAGCAACACAGGATCTTAGGAAAAAAATCCTTCACTTATTTGAAATAATCTTGAGTATTTGCTTTCCAAAACGGAATAAAACATAACGTCATGTCAGAAAAATCCTTGATATAATAGTCATCATTAATTATCTTCCTTAAAGTTGAAATGAAAATTATTTCCTTTTTCTCTCGCTTCTGTTCGTACTGCCAACAGACGTATTGTACTGTATTGAAAACTATGAAAAGTACAATATACAAAGTACTAGTGTATAATTATTTACTTATGCAGGTGTTATTGTGTATTACAATCACTACTGATGCACTGGATCTTACATGTACATTCAGTTTTACCGAAAAAAATAACTTATCTACATAAATTTTCGGAAAATTACGGAGCTGATGGATAACCAGATAAAACTTGCGTAAGTTACTTACAATATATACATTCCTTTGAGAAAGATCACTTACATTACTAACTATTGACAACAGCATTGCAGTAAAGAAAAAATATCTGGAATTGCATGCGTTGACGCTTTGACCGGTTCCACGTGATCCTTAATTATAAACAACAATGATTGGCGCCCTCGTGTTTTATAGCAGCATTAGTCGTTCTAGGAGAATATTAACTGAAAACGAAAACAGCAAGACAGTATTAAGAATAATTATCTCGGCTGACCGGGACCGAGTCTTTGTCACACTTTGCACAAGTTTTTATTCTTTACAAAATCCTGTTTGAAACTTTGTTTGATTCGACTGGGCGTATCGGAAATTTCCTATCCGCTATAATATATCACAATATTAAGTCAATTTCGGATTGGTAGGTTACTTATTAATTGATTAAATTTTTGTTGGATCCAAAGGAAAGAAAAGTTGAGTAAACGAAATTTATCTTAATATAATATTACCAGTCCTTCTATTTACTCAGCACAGCGGCAAACATAATTATGTTTGAAGTCACTTTCAAATTAAAATTACAGCATGCTGGTGAGCGCTTTTAATAGACCGGTGAAGTAATTGCTGTTAACTGAAATATTGAGTCAGTGGCAGGGCGAAATATTGTTCAGAGTAAATCCAAGGCTGCTCTCTTGTGCCTCCCCACGAACTGTGGCTGCCGTTGGCTCAGTCACGGTGTTTGTAAGTGTGGCCTCTCGATCTCTGCCTCTCCTGACAGCGTGAATCCTGTTTCTTTGTCCGCTTTTGCAGCACAACAACTCTTTGATTCGTTTTCTGAACCGACCATTTACATAGGCATATATGAACGGGTTAACGGTTGAATTGCACGTCACCAGAAGGATGGAAATTATGTCAGCTGCATCGCCAAGATTATGCTTGGAGCTGAAGTGGATCATCGCATAGATGACGAGGTCTGGAGTCCAGCACAGTCCGTAGATGACACTAACCGCTACAACCATTTTGGTGACGCGTTTACGGACGCTAATGACACCCTGAGTATAGCAAATAAAACTATGTTAAACTGCATATCAGAGAAAGAAACTTAAAGACCAGACAGTAGAATTTGAAGAACACCATGCGCGTCGGTGACTTATCATAACCAACTCCAGAAAGGTCACTTGATTTTTGAAGGAAACGTTTAGCAATGTTCATTCCAGACGTTCAATTTTAAGAGTCTATCCTAGAAAATAGCTCAGGATAGCAGTGACTAAGATTTAGAAGTTTTTGCCATTTCTGTTTTAGAGTGTTAAGGCCTACATGAATGTCTTATTGAACAATCAATATTTACTTCTGCCAAGACATTGGTTAGACTCTTTCCTATTTAAACAATTACTCTCTAAACCACATGTTTGGATAACGACGAGTTAGGAGAGAACTGTTTCTTAAATGGAACAATGGAACTTATTATAAAAACGTTACATAAAAATCAATGAATGCGCTTGAAGGCAGCTTCATATTCAAATTCAAGGCTTGAATTTCGTGGGGCGAGGCTTTGTAATCACAGAGATACTTTTTGTAGAATGCATGAAGGACTATGACACAATAAAGCATTACTGATCATGGGTCAATATTCAAACACTTCACGCAGTCCTGAGTTGCAAAACTGTCTTCGTACGTCGATTCTTGAGCATTGATTAATTTCTCAGCCTCGGACTTTTATTAGTTTTTTTAAGAAATAGAAGAAAAAATCTAGTATCTACTTGTTTCCGGATCGAGCGGTCCGGGTTCGAGCCCTGGGGCCCGTTTCTTGAAGGTCCCGAAAAGTTTTCGCACCGGGAAAGCCATAACAAAAACTCGAACCTTTTGACTACAGAGCTGTTTTATTCGCGTATTCTTAATATTAACAGAGGTTCCCTTCGTACAAGTCTAAATAAAAGTCTATTCAATTGGGAATAAATAATTCATCCTCCCTCTTTATTTCAAACCGAAACTAAGCGTTATCGTTATTTTTTAACTCTTCTAAATACCTTTTGAGTGCTGGTACTCTGTTCTTCCTTGATCCATAGAGAATACACGACCCTGGAGTACAACACAATCATTACAGCCATCGGCAAGGCACCAAGGAGTACGAACCATGTTAAACTGTAAGCTTTAGCCATCCATTCCTCTGGCCAGTGCTCCAGGCAAAAGTTATCTGCTTTGCTGAAATATGTTGTCAGAAAGAAAGGCGCGTTGAGGATAACTGTAGAAATCCAAATTGCGGGAATTACGGCCTGGAAAAAAAAGATTTCAAAATGAACCATCTATATATAGCAAATGTATTGAATTCAATTTGACCAAGATATACAGTAACAAATTTAGCCTGCATCGCACTTGCTTGATTTCATATTCCTTGCAATATTATATAGATGTATTAAAAAAAGAAAAACGAATCATAAGAATGATTAATTGTTACAGGATATACTCTGCCTATAATTCCTATTACTAGATAAAAGAATGCTAATATATTAAGTATTGTGTAGTCCCTTGAATTTGGTCTCATTACTAAGGATCGAGCTCCGATTCATTAGGTTAATTCATTACAGATCGAAATGAACTCTGCATCTTCCCGTAATCATTAATTATTTTTTTCCAAAAACATCATGGAAAAAATAACGGTTTTTTGTCACTTCATTGCCTTATTTGCTTTCCCACAAACTTGGAAAAAAGAGATAGCAAATAGGTCATTGAAATTGAAACTTTAAAATTCAGCGAGCAAAGCACCATTAGGCCTTAAAAATTCAAACCAACTGTGACAATTTTGAGCGAGAATAAATAACAAACATTAGGTATATGAGTTCTAATACTATTACTTCAAACGAAAAAAAGAAAGAAATTCTTAATTTTTTTTTTTAATCGGTTTTATGTGGAACGTTTAATAATGCACTTAATAATTTGTTGTTTTCTACATTGGTTTCGACTTCACACTTCAGACTATGTAATGAGTTCATCTCATGCAACAGCGCATCTGGTCATTGTTCAGATAGTAATTGTGTTCTGAAAACAGAGGTGGCTCAGTTATTCATTTCAGTGCGTTTGGCATCGAATACAGTTTTTTTTTTTCTTAACTCTTACTAAACCCCCACCTTCAGTCAGGTGAACATGTTGGTATCGAGAAATTGTTGACGCAATTTGACAAAAGACCATGCTTTGTATTGCGCCTTATGAAGGGAAATTCAGAGGCTTTATGATGCGAATTCAGTGGCTCCATGACGCCAACACCTCATATAAGCTAAGCACAGTCTGTCCTTATGGTACACAACCGGTAGATTTGTCATAGGCCCAAATTAAACAATTTGGTCATCATGACACATTGTCGTTGCTTTGAATATATCTGTGCTCTCTCAACAGTACTCGGGGGTCTGTTATTGCCATACTCACTTTCAGTTTGTTATTCGTCATCTTTCCCTTGCTACCATGAGGATACATTACAGCATAATATCGTTCAAACGCAATGACAACTAATGTGAAGGCAGATGCAGTTGCGCCTGTCCACATCAGGTTACCACCAGTCAGCAGTTTACAAAATAAAGCTCCTGTCATGCCATCCGGATGCTTGAAAGTATGGATGAGGATAAACTGCGGTGCAATAAACAACGCCACCATAATGTCTGCCAGAGCCAAATTGATCAGCAAATAGTTCATAGGCGTCCTAGAGATGAAATTGATTTATATTACGGACTGATTATGTATACCGCCTAAGTTTGTTTTCTTGGCCAAGCCACATGTACGATATTTCTTTATATATTTATTTGGAAGCAAATTAACAAATACTACTACAGCAGCACTAATACAATTTTTTAAGTAAGAAAATACCGACTTAAATCCCTAGTCAGTAGACTGGAATTGCCAGTGGTCACTACGATAAGAATACATTAGTCTTTGCTTTTGTGGAGAGTAACAATGAAGGAAAGCAAATGCCCTGAGTAGTCGGACGATCTCCTCAGAGTATATTTTTATTTTGTACCCAGCATTTTATATAAATATACCGTTTGGAAATGATGGAAACAAACGATAAGTTGTAGATAACGGCAGAATTGACTATAGTCTCTCCAAACAGCACCAAGCAAGAATTGACGCTTTAAGATGAATTTTCATTCTTTCTTCACTACATGTATTAATATATCTGTTCTCAACTTACCTCATGTCATGGCTTTTGATTATGACAGCACAAACCAGAGTGTTTCCCATGATATCTGTGATTACAAGCATGGTGAAGATCGTAGTGATCACAATTTGAGCTGATTCGGAAACCATGGCGCGTCACGTGATGTTTCACCCAGTACAGCTGAAAAGAAAAGCAATAGTTGAACTCTTGTAATGTGGAAAATAAAAATTTCAATTGTTATCATCTTGTGATTTTTTTTTACTAGAAAGAACGCTATCTACGACTGGTTATAAACTTGAATATTTACAACGTAGACTTAAGTAAAATACAAAGGTAAATGTAGAAGATACTTTTTTTGTTTTTCTTCACATGCCTCTAAGGCCAGCGAGCGTCCGTTCAGTAATATGTTTTTGCTGGTGAAGTGAATTATTACTATTTATTTCACAAGAGCAAAGAGAAGCCTTTTACTGACAATGTAATCAAATGTGAAGTTTGTTTGTCGGCAAAAGTTATTAAACAATTAGTTCTACAGAAAGACCGAAATTTCAGTAATGAATTTGCATCACTTTCGTAGAAATTTCTGGAAAAGGAAAAAAAATCCGCCGCTAACTATCCATAAAAATTATTGAAATGTCTCATACCACGCAATGTATACGTACATGGGTTCAAGGATCACACCGAAAACTTTACATATTAATTCGGTATTCTTAATGAGAAGTCTTTGTTTTCGCGTATCTTGTAAAAGAAGCAATTATTGAGCCAGAACACCCACAAATAGAGAGTAAGGTTCTTTTTAACCTCGCGAGAAGAATTCGTTCTTAGTAACTCTAAATAACTGTAACGTTCCATTTGAAATCTTGAACTAAAGTTCCAGACGTGATTATATTCTTCCAGAGTACTTTCTTTCCCATTTTTTTGTTTTTTGTTTTTTTAAGAAAAAATGATCTCCGGAATACTCACTGCAATTTGGATAATTCTTGCCATTAAGGGAATAAAGTTGTTTACTGTGCATTGGGCAAAAATAATCCCCGAAAGTAATGTTTGCCTGTAATGATAATTTTTTAACATTTTTTTTATTACGAGACACTCTGCGTTATTACAATAACAATATGAATTGTTTTGTTTTCTCGTTTGAGTTATATCACTGATTTTTAATCTTTTTTTCCAGGCTTTGTGCAGCTTGACAAAAAAAGGTATGAGCGAGTTAGAAGCGTGCTTTTAATTGCAATTCTCATAATTGAATTTTACTCACAACCCCCAAAATAATAAAATCAACCAAGCTGTTACTTAAGTTCGATCGTTAGCGTAAAAGGAAGAAAATGCTAACTCAATATATTTATGAGATATCAGCATAAGCAAAGTTGCCTCCAAAGGAAGACACGACTGAGTCTATTCGTTCATTAGTGCCTATTGCAAGACCAGTTGTCACCAAAAAGTGAGCTTTAAGGACCGGAGACTAAAGCCCCGTCCAATTAAACAGGGAATGCTTAGCGATCAAACACGATCAAAAATTGTTTAGTGACCAGACATTTTACCGTTTGGACACCTTGTTTGTGCGTGTTGTATAGTGTTAGTTGTCCGTCTTTGATAAAATTTGAACGACGTCAAACATTTGATCAAACGCAAACATTGTAAAACATTTTGTTCGTTCAAACATGTTTGATGCCGTTTCGCCAATCAGTATAACATCAACGTGTTTGGTCACCAAAAAATGTTTAATCGCGTTTGACTGCCAAACATTTCCAGTCCAATAACGAGGATACCAAATATGGCCTATAGAATACTTCCCATAATCCCCTCTGTGTCCAGCAGGGATTTTACCAGTCTCTCACTTAACGGCACAAGATGGGACTAGGGATGAGTCCAGCCATACATTCTTTACTTCTTTACATACTTTCAACCTCACACGACTGAGTTTTCTTGAGTGGTAAAGATCGAAAGCAGTGGGAGGCGCGGTGGCCTCATGGTTAGTGCGCCGGCTCGTCTCCGGATCGAACGGTCCGGGTTCGAGACCTGGCCGGGGACATTGTGTTGTGTTCTTGGGCAAGACACTTTACTCTCACAGTGCCTCTCTCCACCCGGGTGTATAAATGGGTATCGGCGAACTTAATGCTGGGGGTAACCCTGCGATGGACTCGCATCCCATCCAGGGGGAAGTAGAAATACTCCTAGTCGCTTCATGCTACAGAAACCAAGATAAGCTCCGGCCTGATGGGCCACTTGGCTCGTATGCAGACTTTTAAAGATTGAAAGCAACGTAGAAGAACTCGAATGTGCTCGATGAAACGTGTAAGAATAAACTGCGATACCACGAAAGAAACTAACCGTCGTAAAACCAAAACCAAAACGATTACTTACCAGCTAGAATACTCAGCCAATCTCAAATGTAGTACAACCAAAACCAAAGTAATTACCTGATTACTTTCGACACTCAGTTGAAAACCGCTCTAGTAGATAACAATTAACCAGTACTGGAAAGTAAGTAACAGTAAATTAATGTACCGTAGAGAAACAAATGGCTATGGTGCATGATCATTTTTGATGCAGCCGTTACTCGTAAACAGCGCGATTCTTGTTTTTGTCTTTTCACCGGAATGATGCCGTTTATGAGTATTACACAACTCAGCCTCTTCTCGCTCCTTCTATCGATGGGATGACTATCTTATTCTATCGTCAGCAGTTTATCTTGGTTTTGGAGACAGCAACATTTTGCGACTGAAAAGTTCATGAAAAGTTTTCTCCCCTATTTTTGACACAGAGATCTATTTAGCAAATACATTCTGTAATTAAGTTGAATTTAGAACAGTAAAACAAAACAGAACAGTTACCTAGTGCATCTTTGTAAATGACTATTTTGACTATATTGGCTATGACTATGACTATATTGGCTGTAATTGGACACTTGTAATCGGACAGTTGTATGAGCCAAGCATTTTAAGTCCTCCCAACTAAATCCTCCAGTCATGTTACTGAGTAAAATCACTATAGTAACCGTTCAAATGAAATTGTCGAGATTTATCTCAGCCGGTGGCTGCTTTCAAAGAAACTTAACATCCATTTTTCATCTTATTTTTTCTTTTTGCGAAAATTGTAATTACCATACGTAATTACCATATGACTATTAGAAGGTATTTTTCAAATGAAACTTTTACTTTTTTTGAGAAGTATTAATGATTGTGATAAATTGGTAACAGGACATCTTGTGTTTAATTCCTGCTTCACGGTCGTCTGATTTTGTTAATCAGTCTTATGATTACAGACCGAATTGGACTCCGCTCGGTCCTATTACCATCATTAATGAAGAATACGGATTATTTCTAGGATAGTGATACAGGAAGGACGCTTCCTTCAAAGCAAAGTGGAAATATTGCGAAAAATATGGGGCTAGTCTCTGAAACTGAAAAGGCGGCAGTAACAGCGGACAACAAGCTAACACATGGACTAGATCCATGTGTAATAACATTTTATTGACATGAGGTATATATTTACATGCGTATGTACATAAGCATTATCGACTGTACAAAATTGTCTTTTTAGGTAACGTTTTTGCAGGGAGTTGATACATATTGTTATTCAGTGCTTGTTATGTAAAAATTACAATTAGGAAGATAATTTGGTTTTATAGGTTTTGCCGTGTGCAACCAATTGTCGCCCTGTTAGGTGTCATGTTTCATTTCATGTTTTCTAGTGTTTTCAACCATATGCATAGAACGTTAAGGGATGAAACAAGTCCAACCCTCACTAGAAGGTTGAACCACCTCTATTTGCTTTTGATTTTTGGCTAGAAATATCAAATCCCAACTGGCAGATCAAGATCGTCCTCTGTTTGAGAAGTTTGTTGTTAACAAAATCCGATTGTTCCACTTATGCAAATTCAAATGTAAGTTGCAATTCAGTAAAAGTTCTAGAGTCGTGTCCGCATGTGGTGCTTTTTTGTGTTCTCTGGAATTCGAACTGGTAACAGTCGCATTACACTGATAGGCAGATTGGAATCAACTTCCATCCTTGAATTGAAATTCGACTAAGCTTACCACGAAATTCGACTAAGCTTACCACGATCAGTTCCGTTTAAGCCTATATTTAACCATTTACCATAAAACCTGCACACGTGGAGCATTCGGCTTTTAATAACAACACTTGATTCATGCGGAGGATTGTCGGCCTGCGGTGATGCTTGGTGATGAAAACTATGTACATAGTTTTGTTTAATAATTCAAGTTTTTCAGTATGCCTGTCTATATAAATCTAAATAAGAAACTGGGAGGTGATTGTAAGTAGCGTACACTTTGGCCAGGGAAAACAGAAACCTTTCCCAGCACTCACATTGAAACCAGGCTCAGGGGGTTTGCTTCCTGCTTGGTTACTCCACTGCAGTCTTCCTCTTCCAGGGTGGGCTGGTTAGTGGTGTTGGTGCGATCAGTGGTATGAGTAGTGGAGTCCCTGGAGACGTCAACCCTGTTACTGCAGGGTGTGCCACAGCATATCAAACTCTTAACCTTACGTCGAAACCTTTGGTTCACGAAAACGTAGATAAAAGGATTCACCGTGGAATTGCATGACACAAGGACAATAGAAACTATATAGATGACATTGCCATAGTTCTGCGAAGGAATGAAGTAGTTGAACACATAAATGAATTGGTTGGGCATCCAACACAATCCATAAATGACACTCACAGAAAGAACCATCTTGGTGACCCGTTTTCTTACTTTCATCACACCCTAGGGGAAAAAATGGTATGATAAATGATATAATAATTTAATAATAATATAATATAATACATTTCTTCCTTCCATCGCATTTAGTTTGAATCGAAATTTGGAGAAATGACTAATATACACTTAATCACTGGTCCCTTGGGAAGCAGTTGTTTTTGTTTTCCACCCACCAATGTGGCGCAGGTTAGATTCCGCCCCGATATCATATGTGGATTGGGTTCGTTGTTGTTTCTCGCCTTGCCCAGAGGGTTTCTCTGCGGGTACTCGGGATTTCGTCCCTCCACAAAAACCAACATCTCCAAATTCCAATTCGACCAGGATAGAGGACCCGTATGAAGACGACCTCAGGCTGATGTGGCTTCCTCTCTAAATTTTGTCATTAATTACATTAATTCATCATTTAACTTGTGTTTCAACTCTTGGTCGCTTAAGCATTGCTTGCTCAGAAGTAGGAAGCTCCACATTTTTCCGTACACGTGCTCATTCAAAGCGCGAGTGGGAAAATACTGCCTGCTTTTCTACGTTATGGTCAAAATTAGCAACTGCAAACTTAATTCCTTCTAGATGAGAGAGATAATGCAAGTGAATAAATGGCCCATTATTGACTTAGCGCGATAATGGGTTTTGTGCAGAGGTAGATAGCCGATAATGGGCTAGACACCACACGCAGAGCAAGCTTTAAATTCGCGTGCTCTGCTAACCCTCTCCCCTTTTTCTGCCAGCGCCGATCGTGATAGCTGTTTAACCTTAGAAGCGTACTTTACTTTCTTTCGTCGGCCCTCCACCATCCCCTGAGCTCCTCCTCTGCTCTTGCTACCTCTTACTGGGCTGGCTGTTTTTCGCCCCAACTTTTTTCACTGAATCAAATATAGCGATGTTTAATTGATTAATTTGACACCTTAGCATTTGAATGGTTTGAAATAAACGCCACGTGAGTGACCAAATTAATCCAAACAAGTGTCTCAGTGATTCAGTGATTTCTGACCGCATGCACGACCGCGATTATAACCATTTCATTATAGTCTTTTGTGCGCTGGGTTTATAAATAGGCGCCGCTCTCGGCATAAAAACTTTTATTTGATATTTGATCATCAGCGTTATTGTTTTTTAATGTAGATAGTGATCAATGCGCTTAGCTACAACTAGTTAGTTCTTAGGCACGCCACTTAAACTGAAAGAAAAAAAATTTCAATTAAACTTTTAAAAAAACCCAACTGGTGGGGACAGACTAATAGGTTGTTTACAAGCATGACCGAGGAGTTGTACCTGTCGGGTGCTTTCCATTTCGTTTTCTTCGCGTTTAAACCACAATGAATATACCACTCTGGAATACAACACAGTCATCATCGATACAGGGATAAAACCAAGAAAAAAGAAGCAGGTGGTACTGTATGCCTTGGGAAGCCACTCTTTGGGCCAGTATTCAACGCAGAAATTGGTTTTTTGATCAAAACTGATTGTGAGGAAAAGTGGACTGACAAGGATGGCTGCTGAAATCCATAGAACAGGAATAATGACCTGTTAACAGAAGTGAATTAATGTTGCGTCGCAGTTAGTTAGTTAGTTAGTTAGATAGATAGATAGATAGATAAATCGTTTATTAAACTCACAACTTGCAGCTATAAGCTGAATTACTTGTGTTATATACTACATGTTAAAAAAATTTAAACTATAAAAATTCCTAACTATACATAAAAAAAATTATATAATAATAAAATACATCAAACTTTTATTACTAGGTAATAGTCATCTATATCAGAACTAGGCTATAGACAGTGTGACGAAGCTTCTGGAATCTGAGTATCAAGCATCGTTCTCATTACGCCTGAGAAACTACAAAAACGGCGCTTTTACTCTGAAAACGCATTAAATGGTTTCTGTCCATAATACGCCGCAGAAATTTGAAAACACAACAATCACCGGTCATTTTGGATCTGTACTTGAGGAAAACCCGGGAAGGGGCCTCACACGTTTAACGTCACGTCTTCGTTCTGGAAAAGCCCCGTTTACAAAATGCTTTTCGTCCACACTAACTTGCAAAGCCAGCGTCCGATATTTGTTTCAAATTCCTCCGGTTTGAAGAGCGTTTTCGAAAAGCTTCGTTTTCGCGACGGATTAGTGTGGACGGTAGGCCTATTCGGCGTAGTATGGACGGGGCCTCTGTTTAATATAAATATTAAATACTGTCTATACACTGTCTGAGGGTCCTGGATGGCGATTATCTGACAGCTGGGAATTGGTCATCATTTTGGCTCTCATGTGAGAAATGGAGAGTGTTCTAACTATAGCCGTCTGCAAAATCTATTGATGAGGTGGTGTGTATGGGCTGATATTCAATAAAATCCAAGAGAGGATTCCTTGTAAAATCTTACTTTCCAAAATTATGTATTTTCTGTATCTAGGGCTAAGGTATGATTCGGAGGCGTTATAGTCCTCTATCGAGACCCGAAAACTAGCATCCGAAGTTGCTGTCGCGTTTTCACGGTTTTCTCAACGGACAGAAACGGCGGACTCCTAACTTAATAGCACAAATACAATATCGTTTATTCCGGTAATTGTGCCCATAAAGAGAGAAAAAAAAAAAAAGAAAAGAAAAGAAACAACTCTGCCGTGCTGCCTTTCATCGACCTTTTAATCTTTTGATTTTGTTCTATAACCGGCACCTCACCTGGCAGTCTGTAAAGAGACTCTCAGTATACGTCGATTGGCAGAGACATAGTGCATGGCAGTGACATCTTACAATTTATTATTATTATTATTATTATTATTATTATTATTATTATTATTGTCCTTGCTGTTGTTGCTATCGTTTTGTTGTTATTTTAAAATGTTATAATCACTGTTATTTTTATCACCATTGCTGACGATGTTGACATTGCTATCGATCTTAGAAGGAAAAATATATGTTTTTTGAGCAATTTTTGAAATTGTTAATATGCACTTCCCCCAAATTTCAAAGCGCCAACTTAAATAAGTGCCCCCCGTCCAAAAAAAGAGAGGAAACCGGCACGCTTGCTTTACATAAACGATACCTTTAACTTTCTGTACGTCAGCTTCCCTCGATTGCCATACGGATACATGACAGCATAGTAACGTTCAAAGGCGATCACTACCAGAGTGAACACAGAGGTAATTCCACCGTACCATGCTAAGTTGCCTCCGGTCAGCAGCTCACAGAACACTTTGCCGGCTAATCCGTCAGGATGTTTGAAAAGATGAATCAAGATAAAGCGTGGTGCGATGAACAGGGCAACCATCATGTCTGCTACAGCCAAGTTCAGGAGTAAAACGTTCATGGGACTCCTGTGTGGTGGAAAAGAATTGAAAGCATGAGTAAAATACTACAGCTGAAGAAGTGAGCTAAAGTTGATGACTTTACTTAACCATTTTTAGAAGTGTTTTGATGGTTAACAATGATAATACGCGCTATAATTAATTCTATTTTTTCACAGGCGCCAAGGAATTTAATTTCTTTGACGATTTAATTCACTGATATCATCTGGTGGCGTTCTAGTGTATTTCATCGTCATATCATCTACGTATTTTTAGGTGTTTTACATTCGATAATATCCTAGTTTTAAGGGGCCTCTTCTTACCCCTTTCAATAAAAGACGGAATACTCCAGTTTTTATAACAGTCTGGAATACTCCAACTCTGGATACTTAAGCTAGAGTCCACGATTTCTTTTCCAGTGATGTGTTACTCGCCGTGCATACTTTTTTGTGCAAGTTTTCCTTGCCCGTTTTCTTTGGTTTTGTTTTGTCTTCTTCTTTTTTATGGTCCTTCCCTAATATCAAGTGTGTAATCTTAGTAAACATGGGTCGTGACCGATGTACTACATAGGCATAAGAGCAACTGCGCCGGTGCATTAATACAATATTACTTCAAGGTTCATAACATACCTCATATCACGATTCAAAATAATAACAAGGCACACGGCTGTGTTTCCAAGGAGATTTGTGACCACTATTATGGTAAACATTATGGTTATTCCAATCTGGGCTGCTTCTGAATCTGTGTACTGTGGTATAACGTCTTAAAATCGCTGGATAGAACAAAAGCCATGATAATACAAAAAGGTCACAACAACTCTGTGCAAAGCCACATATTATTTACACTCTTTTTATAAGAATATATTTTATAGAAATATCAAGGCTCACATTTGCGAAATTTTTCCGAAAATAAACACAGTAATCAATGTACACGTACCTTGTTCTTACATTCGAATACACAGTAATGGGCAAAAAATGCGAGAAAGATCCTCGAAATGTGCAGGGCTTAAAAGAGGTCTATAACGTACTGTCCTGCAGAAACGACACCTCAGCTGGAAGTCGTTTTCTTCATAGCTAACACAATTTAAAGGCAATAATACTTTAGTCGTTTTAGCCCCTTCTAATACTTAAATTAAGTATCCTGGGTTTAATTTAACGAGCGAATTCGGTTTGGTGCATATGCTTGGAGCGAATGATCCTGTTTTGGCTCGAGAGGAGCAAAAAATGTTTCATTTTTTTTACAATCTGTTATGGTTTTGGTGATTTCAGATCCCTTTTCCATATATAATATTTAATGCATTCTCTAGGACCCGCCTTCAATATCGTTTCTGTTGCTAGGGACAGTATATTTAGGACAGTGATTGTCAACTCAGCAATTGTAAACTTCAAATCAAATTACTTACAGCAATAAATTTAGAGTTACCCTTTTTGAGTAGATTGTCGAGTCACATAGGAAAGAAAAACAACAAATATAATAAATTGAAATAAAATATATGTATGTCAATTACTACCGAGAAGAAATCCAGTAAGAACGTGTTTTATTTTATTTTTTATTTATTTATTTATTTATTTATTTATTTTGTAGGGGGAGGGAGGAATTAAAACGGATAACTGCCATCCATCCTGTTTTCCCAAGACATTTGCAAGAATGAGGAAAACGGTAATCCCACCTTTTTGAGGTTTGTGCTCCCCTTTCGAAATTTTTGAAATGGAAAACAAAAGGAACGAGTACTGAAAATTGCAACTGAGAGATTTTATGAAAAATGCAATAATGTTGTTGTTTGCTTTTTGTTCATTGAAAGATCTTGTTGTGGACATAATTCATTACTTTGTGAAGTGTGAAAATTATGGTTCTTTAGTCGAAGTAGAAGCATCCTGCGATCTCTGATAAACTTGAGCTAAAATGTACGTCTTCAGTTCGTTGTAAGATATTCTAATTCAATTTAATTAAACCAAAAAAGGAAGTCAAAAAATAGATAATGCGAGAAGCAAACACTGGCAGGTGTTAAAATATAGCGTACAATTAACAAAACAAACCAGTACACGCTGATTGTTGAAAACGTCCACTACATTTTTTTTTTTAATATATTTTTTTTATGAAAAATTATTTTCTTAAGATTTCGATATCATTTTTATAGCTTGTCTTATTTATATACCCAGCCGAAAGACTTAGCTGAAGTGGGATGAGTCGTCAATTTCAACTTGTAAAAATTTCAGTTCAAAAGGTTATAAAAATTCATTTACGAAAAACAACGATCAGTCTTCTTCCCTAACAACTCATACATAAAGAGCCAGTGTGGGAAAGATATTTTGCTACATTACTATCATCGGCGTATGTCAATGTGTACATTATGTGCTCCGCTAGCTCCAATTAAACAGCCAACTGTTTAAACCAGTTTTCAGCCATTTTGTGCCTCTGAGGACATTTTTAGTTATCAAGTCACTAAAGCACTTTCAGTTCGCAAGAAAAGCGACCTGACATCTCCGTTTTGTTTGTGTGTGTTTCCTTTCAGAAGTAAACTGCGCTAGGAAATCATTATCGGAAAATATAGATAACGAAAATTACAGCTAAAGAAAGCCGCGTTCGCAGAAAAGGACAAGCGATCACTGCTTGACGGTTAAATACTTAAATTAAACCTAAACCTGAACTGACAATTTTCAGATGACAGTTAATTGCACTTACTTTGTGGGACGGGTTTCTTCGAGAAGTCAAGTTTCAACCAGAGTCTCTACCAGAGGAGCTTCTAGAATTAATGACAATCTTTATTTAGAGGCCTCCGACTAAATTTTTATTACTGAGCATGTCATTATATTTAGTTTGTGAAACGACAGGTGTTCATTACAAATGAGATTATTGGCTGGTCGGTTTTTCTGTGATGAATCATTTCTAAGATGAACAGTTCTTTTGTTTTCAACGGCACTACCGCTGGCTCGTTTCAAAGGCATTGTGAGCCAGAAAATAATATAATTCCTCGTTAAAGTTATTACTGAGAAAATCTTGTCAACAGAACATGATGTATTTTGACGGATGCTAGATAATTACGTGTCAGAAAGATATACAAAGAAAATCTGAAATTACATATCAGCATATAAGGGTAAAGTTGGAGTACTTTTAATAACTACTAGTAAAAGCAAGTAAAGTCAATTACATTGATACCGACGTTAGGAATAAATATTGCTAATTTTAGGCTTCATTATCTGATTGAAATTGAACCCGTTTGCGAAAGGGCCTGCCGGAGCTAGAAGTACGGCAACTCAGAATAAAAAGAAACAAAAAAAAGAACAAAAAAAAAAGCAAATTCAAAATGAAGCCGTAAAACATGTAACATCATATGTAATACCAATCGCTGTGAGAAGATGCGCTCAAGGAGGGGAGGGAGGGCATCAAAACAAAAAAATACAAATTTAGTTAAACATGCATAGCGGATTTCTTAACATGTATTTATATGCATCTACATGTGTTCATATACTACACATGAACGTAAACAGGCTGGGTAAACTTTTTTTCTTGGCCGGCCGGGTGACTGAGCCACCTTAACCTATCTTTTTCGTCACTAGGTATCGCCTAAGGCCTCGTGGTGACTGAGAAAAAGTGCTCTACTTATGAATATCTGTTCTCAGTGTTTACTAATAAATTTAGAACACAAAGCAAACTCCTGCTCTTTACTTAGTGATTTGTTTCCATTGTCATTCTAATAAGCCGGTCGGTTCGCGGTTTGACTCTCCTCCAACACCCACATCTTCTTCTATGGTGGGTGGGGCGATCGTGTTGGTGTGATCCGTCGTGTGAACAGTGGCGTCATTGGAGATGCCAACCCTGTTATTATGGCACTTGCTACAGCATACTAGGCTCTTGATCTTGCGTCTGAACTTCTGGTTCACGAAAACGTAAATGAAAGGGTTGACGGTGGAATTGCACGTGACCAGAACGATGGAAGTAATGTAGGTGACATCTCCGTAGTTCTGCGAAGGACTGAAGTAGTTCAGCGCATAGATGGTTAGGTTTGGTATCCAGCACATTCCATAGATAACACTGATAGTCAAAACCATCTTGGTGACTCGCTTTCTTACTCTCATCACACCCTGAGAAGGTAACGTCAGATTTAGTGCCTTACTTATGACATGAACAAAATTTTCTATAACGTAATCTTTGATACACAGTAAAAAAACGCGATACCGATTCCTATATAGTTATCCTCGTAGCTACACAATAAATTAATTGTCCAATCTGGTTCAACACGATGAGGCGCACGATGATGGTAAAGATTTTGCAGAGCCTCGAATTGGTTCCAATTACAGGTTTTGCTACCCAAAAAACAACGCTTTTGCCTTCAGTTAAATACAACAAAACCTTGCCTTTTCGAGAGGAAATTTACTGTTCCAGGAAAATAAAAGACAATCAGAAACCACCGCAGCTTAAGTCGAATTTAGAACTTTGAGCTTACATAATTTTTTCTCAAGAATAGAAACTGATTTCATCTTATAATATAATTCCTAAAATCTGAGATGATTTACCCGAGCTTGGTTAGGAGACCTAAAGTCAAATAATATAGATATATACCTGTTGGGCATTCTCTAGATTATTTCCTCCCCGTTTAAACCACAAGGAATACACCACTCTGGAATACAACGTTGTCATGATCATAATGGGAATGATCCCAGCAACAAAGAACCAAGTGGAACTGTAAGCTTTTGGGAGCCAGTCTGGTTTAGGCCAGTGTTCCATGCAGAAATCGGCTTCTTTGTCGAAGTAGATTGTCAAGAAAAGAGGAATGTTAAGGATCGCGGCGGAAATCCATGACATGGGAATAATGACCTGCCAAAACAGAACGTTGAAGCTATACGTAATTAATAATAAAAAAAGCCTTAATCATTAAGACCTCACTTTTTTGACTCACTTCGAGCAGGACGCAAGAGGGTGGGAACCGCGTGCACGCCGCGGGCCGAAGCTGCCGGAACGCCCGGAATTTAATGCATGGCGAAGAAAAAAGGGTAAGTCTATGTTCCATGTGGTTTTTCCGATTAGGAATTTTGGACAACCTTTTACGGCGTTCTGTTCGGTTAATATAATTTTGGAATTCCGCTGTTGCTCTATAATTATATAAGTCAACTAGCATTACCATTTACACTCCAAACAAAATTTTTAGTAAATATTTGGTACATTTTACAACAAACCGCTGTCAACTACGGCAGAACAATGACAACTTATCTTATTTATAACCTAAAGCATAGTTGTTTACAAGTTTATTGAGTTTTCGTGGTCAGACATGTAGCAGGAAACGCATTCATCCTTTATGTTATCTGTGGGTCTATTGATGCCACGGCCAAACAAAGAAGTACCTTCAACTTGTTGAATGTAAGTTTTCCTTTATTGCCATAGGGATACATTACAGCGTAATATCGCTCAAAAGCGATGGCCACCAGGGTGAAAATTGAGGCAGCCCCTCCGGTCCATGTTAAGTTGCTGCCGGTGAGCAGCTTACAGAACAATGTACCCTTCCGTCCTTCAGGATGTTTGAAGGAGTGACTCAAAATAAAGCGTGGTACGATGAACAGTGCAACCATCATGTCAGCAACAGCCAAGTTCAGAAGCAGAAAGTTTATGGGAGTCCTGTTTGAAAGCACAATTCAAACAGCTCAGTTTGTCGAAAGCAAAGTTTCTTTCAGTTTCGCCCAACCACCCCTCCCCCCCCCCCCCCCCACCTTCCTCCCCTGAAAACTTCCACTAAGAATTCGTTTGCGTTAATTTTATAACAACACTGTAATTCCAATAATTAATAGAACGGTACCTACCGAATAAAATTCGAAGTTTCTCTCACAAAGGTTCTGTCCTCGTGTACCGGTTCACAAAAACCCATAAAAAAGACCCAACAATATACCACAGCTAAACAAGGGCTCGTAAAGAAAGACAGTACAATGGATATTTCCTCAGTAAACCGGTACACTAGGACACAACCTTCCAAGCTACAAGTCTGTGTCAAAATGAGTCAAAGTCAAAAATTCCGGAACGCTTGAAATGGAGCCGAATGGTTCGAATATTGCCAGAAATCCAAAAATTGTTGAATTTCCGAAATGCCAACCCTTCAACCAAAACTTCCGTGTAGAAAATGGGTCTACCTGGCGGGGTTCTCCACTTTCCTGCAGGAAATTCCGCTGAATGCTGATTCATTCGCCACTGGAATTTCTAAAAGTTCAAACGAGAATTTTCGTTCGAATTGAAAGCGCCCCTTGTCTTGAAAATTTCTACACTAAAAACAAATATCATCGATCATACATTAATTACACTCAGATTACAGCACGAAAAATACCTCATGTCTCGGTTCAAAATGATGACAAGGCCCACAATAGTATTGCCAATCAGGTCAGTGCTCACGAGGATGGAGAACATTGTAGTTATTCCAATCTGTGCTGATTCTGAATCCGTGTACAGCGACATCGTGAAATCGATTTTCCTATATCATAATACAAAAGTATATTCAAACATTGAAATACTTTCTAAATAAGATTGAGTAACACTCTTCAAAATCGAAATTTAGGCCGCAACTGCTAGCCGAAGAAAATTTCAATTTGAAAGCCCAGCTCACAGTTTTGTAATAATACCCCAACTGACCGGTCGCTATGTTATTGTAAAGCAGTCTATGACAAAGTGTCGACCATAGCGAAAATATTTTCCGTCTTCGTGACGGAATGGAGATTCAAACTTATGCACAAAGAAGAAACCGAACGTTAGCCCTGACGAAATTGGAACGAAAGCTGGTCTAAATTATACCGACAGCGTTATTCACAGCGAGGAAAACACTTTTAATACGCTAAATATTAACTGTTCTGGTATCGCTGAATTCATCACTTTAATTAACCGTATTGCAACAATTTTGCAACTACAGGGTGAACAGCAACACAGGAACTTTCAGATCCGGGTGAGGCTTCACATTTTGAGTAACCGCGGAATAGCCCAACAGTATTTACGAGAGATATGTAACCTTTTTTTTTTTCTGAATTGAACCATGCATTCCTTGCATAGTCTGTTTTGAAAGAATGAAAGATGCGAATGCAGCCATAACACTACTGGAAAAATGACCTGAAAACATTTCAGGCTCTGAACGGGATTCGAGCCCACGACCTTTGCGTTACCGGTGCAATGCTCTACCAACTGAGCTATCAAAGCCATATGAGAGCGGTCGCGTGTGAGTTCGGCCCTGTATGTTCAGTGGACGTAATACTCGGCTCAAGCATATGAATTCCATGGCAATAGATGTCCAACAGTAGCAATTAATTGGTACTCTTCGCTAGAAGAGATTGAAATTTAACTCAATACTTTAAAACGGAAATAAAATAGAATATAAAACAGTTTTTCTTAATTTCTCTTATTTTATACTAACCTTTTGTCATAGGAAGAGGGCTGTATCTGATTTTACACGTGTACCATGCTTAAATAACAGTCTTAACCGTTATCGTGATTACAAGAAGAGCAAAATGCTCTACTTCGCTTTGAATAACATAAAAACTTAATTATTGACGCTTTTATATCCGCCTTCGTCAGGCGTCATTAAATCGTTAAATTTCTTTCCAGTAATCTTTTGTTTTGTTTCGTTTTTGCGTAACTCGAATGTTGTTTTTCAACTTTCAACTTATTTAAACTTTGTTAGTCACCCGTGTCCGTCTTTGGTCGCTCTTTCTACATGATTTTTCAGAACCCAACTCGAAAGCAGGCCCCTGTTTAATAAAACATAACAAAACACCATGAATGAAAAATATACAGAATGAGTACTTAACAGCATATTAAAGTTACATTGTAAAGTATTTCCTTGCATTTTTGGCGATTGTTTCCCTGTGTAATTTGGTCGTTTGCAAAATTTAATGACTCTCTAAAATCAAGGTCTTATACACGAAAACTCCACATTTAAGTACAGGTAATCTCAAATGATGGAGAACTGAATATTAAGCAATGTTTAAGCTGTTCACTACATGGATTCACTGAAGTATTTACCGGTTTGCAGCTGCTACGCACATAGCGAACTTTTTCAACGGTTGAAAGCATTTCGCTAGAGGCGTCTACAAAACCTTTAGTATGTTGATCTGTTTGGGATGATTTCGAGCTTACCTCCACAGTTATAGCTGACACTCACATTAATTCCAAAGAAATTAGGATATCTGACTTACATTTAATGTTTTTTTTTTTTATATCCAGACCTGCCATGGTAAAAAAATCGAGCTAGTGTTTTGTACTATTCAGGTCCTGTATTTGATGACTAGAAAAATTATTTCCTAAGTTATTGGCCACCTAAAAACTCACGCACAACGTGAAGGTGAGAAAATGATTCATACCCAGAAAATCTCTCCTTCTAAAATATAATTGTCCGTCCCTAATATTGACTCTACAAGGAGAGCTCACCGCGAGATTCATGTTTTTCGACCAAACGGTAAATGCATAACACCAGCGGTCACATGTCACACATGTGCAACCTTTGTGTTTATATTTTCAAGTTTATTCTGATGTCAAGATAACCATATTAAGAACTGATCGTGAAGTCATAAAAAGTTCTATTGGTCTGCACGTTTTGTTAAAGCATTCACAATCATAAAGAGGAACGTTGCTGTAACTGACTGTTAACTGTAGTTTTGTGCAGGAAAACAAATTCACACAGTTTTATCTCTGTTAATTCGCAGTTTACAGCAAAGAGTAAAATTACAATACTATTAACTAACAAAGAATGAAGAATTAATGCATGAAGCAGGTGACAATGTATGTCAGAACTACTTAATTCATAATTATTGAAATCTAAAGAATTCCCTAGTTCAGAATTTGCAATTTTCTAGATCTTCTATATTGTATACACCACACTATCCACGCTTGCTGATTAAGAACTGAACTCATTATGTTTAAGCGTTCTTTTTATCTCACCAAACGTTTTGCAACACAATGCTACGTGTAAAAGTCTTTAGTAGTGGTTTATGATTATAATTCATGATTTGTCGCTTATCTATAAAGCTGTTAACTATAACTGAACATCTTTCTGATGACTAATGATTTTTCACACGCGGAACGACTCACAGAAAAACACCTAAAGTTCTCCACTATTATGTCATCGTGGATTAAATATTAATCGCACCCTGTTAAATTTATACCATGTTGTTCCGCATGAGATTAGAATATTCAAAATGTACGTAAACTTTGAAAAAAATAACTTCATAAGGAGGATTGGCGTAAATTCTGTCTTCCTAGTTCCGTAATCTTAAGTCTCGTTTCCAAATCGTGAAAATGTTATTTCCATTACCTTAGTGACAACTTCCTAATTCAGTAAAGTACTGGTCAACTTATAGCTTCTGTTGAGGAGAAAAAGTCTCAAACACGAATAACTCCTCACGGACGAGTTACAGCTATTAGGGCTCGAGCCCTAACCGGGGACATTGTGTTGTGTTCTTGGGCAAGACACTTTACTCTCACAGTGCCTCTCTCCACTCAGGGATACATAAATGAGTACCGGCGAATTTAATGCTGGGGGTAGCCCTGCGAACGCATCCCATCCAGGGGAGAGTAGAAATATTCCTAGTCGTTTCATGCTACAGAAACCAGGAAAAGCTTCGGCCTGGTGGGTCACTTGACTCGTATGCAGATTTTACCTTTACCTTACACGTTACATTAGGGGTTAATATTACCTCAGTGGCTGGTTAATACATACTTGTGCGATGCAGATCACTTAAAGAATGGGAGAATTCGCTTTTGTCTGGTGGCGGAAGCCACGGAGAAGGTAGCAATAATAAAACTCACCTCTCACTTCAAAAGTAAGTGACCGTTGATACCTCCACCCCCACCAAAAAAATTAAAAATAAAAAAACATAAAAAAACCATATCACACAGAACCAAGCAGGCAGGTATCAAAGGGTAATAACGAAAACCTCAAGTTTAAAACAAAAAAATGTGTCCATGTGTTATTAAATTATGGGACTAAATTTCACGAATGATGTGGAAAGCAGCGAATGGAGATCGCGTTTGATTCATCATTTTTTCCCGGTTAACTAAACAAGAACAATATAGAAGTTTCATATTGAAACACTCCCGCACAGTTATTCCTTTATGGCTTGTCTTACTTAATAGCCAACGTAGTGAGGTTTCTCTAATTCGGAAAATCAAACAAGAACTAATGAACTGACCAATATTGATAATTGTTAAGAAAATGTTAATTGTACTATTATTGACTTTTGTTCAGGAAACCGTCTGTTGTGGAAGTTTTAATTTATTTCCCAATAATTAATTCCGAAACCACTAAAGATAAAGAAAAAAATAAAAAAACAAAACAACTAAGAGTAAAGATTGAGATTACTTGAGCAGATTTGGAGCGACTGCCAAAATAAAACTCATTGTATATCGAACGAGAAAATCAAAAACAATTTACATCCCGGGTCGCGGTTAGTGGGAATAATCTGTGGAAATATTCTGGGTTTTTTGGGGGGTTTCAGTTTTACCACCATTAACCTTGTGTGCGATTTAGTTCATCGCCTCGTTTAGCAAAATTAAACCAGTGTAACATTGTCTTGCTCCTCGGTTTTACTTCAGTGGACTTCAGGTGCAATTGAACACATGCTAGGCAAACCAACATCGTTAAATCATCTTTTTCAAGAAAATGTGATTACGACATCACATTTTTTTTTAGAAACATGTCATTTACTACCTACGCTGTATTTTGCAGTGCATTGTTGTGGTTTAAGGTGTATCGCTCATTCATGTATCAAATGTTACAGTCATAACATTTTGGGAATTGTAACTTTGATATGACTCTGGCAGGCACACTCGATTCCGTCGTTTTGTGCGAAAAGTGCGAAGTTTCAAATCGTTTTGCGCCTTGTTCCAAATACAAACATTGATCTCTTCGACGTCAACTTCAAAATTTTCATTTGTAAAGCTCCTGAGCAAACGACCGCTATAGTGTAAGGTCTGACTATAGATGTCGGAACTTTCAATTGACTTTCTAAAGTAGATAACGAAAGTCTCTCTGGAGAGAAGTTCGCGAAAATCGCTTAGATGTTGATGCCTCTCTGTGTTGGCAATGATTCGAGCAAAGGCAGGCAAAGTGCAGCGAAAACTGTAATTACATTTTCCTCTATGGTTAGAACTGGACTTACCCACTTACTTTGTTTTGTAGTTCCTCTATTGTGATTAGTTTGTTCTAAAAAATCAGCAACTCTCGCCCCACTTTCAGATTACCCACATTAAGGGACGACATCGTATTTGGTGAAAGCCCTAATTAGGTGGCTCCGGCTTAATAGGTTTTAGTTTGCATTTTATTTGACGAGACACAGCAGGTGAGAATTCGATTATTGTGTTTTTGATGTTTTTTTATTTTCGTTGTTGTTTTGTTTCAGTTCACTTGAGACAGCTGTCGCCCACCAGCCCGTAAATTTCTTTTGTTTTTCTTCTTTTTTTATTGCTTTTTGACGAAAAGAAAAGGCGTGTCCTGAAACTAACGGCAATCAGCGAAAGTCCGAGGTGCTCTTGTGGTATAGAATGCGAAGATATAGCTTTGATATATTAATTTACGTAGCTTTGAATTCGAACCCTCGTAACATGCTTTCCTCACATACACTACATGTATACGGACGGCGGGGGAAATGGGTGACATTTTCAATTCGGCAGCCTGTCCGTGAATTCGCGCTCAACCGGCCCGTCCCTGGTAAATTTTCTCGGTCAGGTCATCAGGCTTTATAGCGTAGCTAGCGAAGACGAAAAAAAAATCAAATTCAATTTTTCACAGCACGAAATCGCAAATTTATGTGAAATTACTGGATACGTCAAGTTCCGTAAAGTTGATTTGACTGCTTTACGGAGTGTATATAAAGACACGTAAAGCTGCGCAAAGTTGTCAATGCAGTAAGGTTCCGTAAAGGTAAGTTAAAGTGTCTGGAAAGATCGGGCTTTACGCCAAGACATGTAAATTGCCGTAAAGGAGCCTGAAAGGTCCAGTTATTCAAGTGCCTTTCGACAACTTGATCTTCCACAAGTCGACTTCTAAAATGAACGACGAAGTCGCGTTACTTAAACGAACGTGCCGAAGTCGCGAGAAGTGACAAACAAAATACCACGGAAATGCACTTTAACGAAATCTATTCGACAACCCGTAACGCTTTTAAGACCCTTTTTTAACAAGGAAAAAATTGTTTTTCGAAAACTGAAATTTAGCTTGTTATTTAATTTTTTTTCAAAACCTGTCCAGTGTTAATTTTTGTTTAGTATGTTAAGGCCCAGTTCGGACGTTGTGTTTCTGCCGTACCGAACTAATTTCATAAATTGCCTTGATTAACAAAATTTGGCGGGATTGTGGTCCAGCGGGGAGTTACGAGGAGAATATTGTTACGTGGCTTCAGTGAACCCTGAATTTGGTATGACTCTGACCCTAGGGACTCTGGTGTCGAAACCAATTTCAATTAAGTTCGGCACGGCAGAAGCACGACGTCTGAACTGGGCCTTAGATGAAATTAAACCACTTATGATAATATATAGGTGATATCGCCTTTTAAGTATCGAATATTTGAGAAACGAACTGTGCCCGTCCGCGAGTTACGGAGCCCCGTAAAGACGCTTAAAGTTCAACTTTACGTCGTCGTAAATATCCGTAAGGTTCCGTAATTGCGGGCTTTACGGTACCTACACGGCGACTTTACGGAACAGTAAAATTGCTATTTCTTGCTGTGCAATATACGAAAGCATACATCATAATCCAATAAAGTACGCTCTTGTCATCAGCAAATTCACTTGAGTTTCTCCATTGCCACTGTAATGTTCTATAGCCATTGGTTTATATGCCTTTAGCTGTTCATTATCGAATGACGATGTACTGGGGAAGTTTGCAGAGCACTAAAGAAGCGTCTCGAGCAGCTCTTACGCTACTTTTCCTTTCCGCGTCCATCATATTTCGATGATATGACACACTGACACACATTGAATCGTGAGTCAATTGTTAAAAACATTGATTTCCGCTTCGATTTGAAGGTTGATAATAATATTATGCGTGGTGACCTCATGGTTAGTGCGCTCGACTCCGAATCGAGCGGTCCGTAGTCGAGCCCTGGCCGGGGATATCGTCTTGTGTTCTTCGGCAAGACACTTTACTCACACAGTGCCTTTCTCCTTCCAGGAGTACAAACGGGTATCGGAGAATTTAATACTGCGAGGTACACTTCAGACTATGTGATGAGTTCATCTCATGCAACAGCGCATCTGGTCATTGTCCAGATAGTAATTTGTGTTCTGAAAACAGAGGGGGCTCAGTTATTCATTTCAGTGCGTTTCGCATCGAATACAGTTTTTTTTAAACTCTTACTAAACCCCCATCATCAGTCAGGTGAACATGTTGGTATCGAGAAATTGTTGACGCAATTAGACAAAAGACCATGCTTTGTATTGCACCTTATGAAGGGAAATTGGGAGGCTTAATGACGGGAATTCAGTGGCTTCATGACGCCAACACCATATACAAGCTAAGCGCAGACTGTCCTTATGGCACAAAACCGGTAGATTTGTCATAGGCCCAAATAAAGCAATTTGGTCATCATACCACATTGTCGTTGCTTTGAATATATCTGTGCTCTCTCAACATTACTTGAGGGCCTGATATTGCCATACTCACTTTCAGTTTTTTATTCGTCATTTTTCCCTTGCTGCCATAAGGATACATTACAGCATAATATCGTTCAAACGCAGTGACAACTAGTGTGAAGGCAGATGCAGTTGCGCCAATCCACATCAGGTTACCACCAGTCAGCAGTTTACAAAATAAAGTTCCTGTCATGCCATCGGGATGCTTGAAAGTATGGATGAGAATAAACTGCGGTGCAATAAACAGCGCCACCATAATGTCTGCCAGAGCCAAATTGACCAGCAAATAGTTCATAGGCATCCTAGAGATGAAATTGATTTATATTACGGCCTGATTATGTATACCGCCTAAGTTTGTTTTCTTGGCCAAGCCACATGTACGATATTTCTTATATATTTATTTGGAAGCAAATTAACAAATACTACTACGGCAGCTCCAATACGATTTTTTAAGTAAAAAAATACCGACTTAAATCCCCAGTCAGTAGACTGAAATTGGCAGTGGTGGCTACGATAAGAATACATTAGTCTTTGCTTTTGTGGAGAGTAACAATGAAGGAAAGCGAATGCACTGAGTATTTTTATTTTGTACCCAGCATTTTATATGAATATACCGCTTGGAAATGATAGAACAAACGATAAATTGTAGATAACGGCAGAATTGACTATAGTCTCTCCAAACAGCCCCAGCAAGAATCGATGCTGTAAGATGAATTTTTATTCTTTCGGCTTTACTATTAATGTATCTGTTCTCAACTTATCTCATGTCATGGCCTTTGATTATGACAGCACAAACCAGAGTGTTACCCATGATATCTGTGATAACAAGCGCGGTGAAGACCGTTGTGAGCGCAATTTGAGCTGATTCGGAAGCCATGGCGCGTCACGTGGTGTCTCACACAGTACAGCTGAAAAGAAAAAGTCATAGTTGAACTCTTGTAATGGGGAAAATAAAAATTTCAATTGTTATCATCTTGTGATTTTTTTCTACTAGAAAGAATGCTGTCTACGACTGATTATAAACGTGAATATTTACAACGTAGACTTACGTTAAATACAAAAGTAATGTTAAACCTACTTTTTCGTTTTTCTTCACATGCTTCTAAGGCCAGCGAGCGTCCGTTCAGTAATATGTTTGTTTTGGAGCAGTGGATTTATTATTCATTTCACAAGAGCAAAGAGAAGCCTTTAACTGACAATGTAATCAGATGTGAAGTCTTTTTGTCGGCAAAAGTTATTAAACAATTAGTTCTATAGAAAGACCGAAATTTCGATAATGAATTTAAATCATGTTTCGTAGAAATTTCTGGAAAAGAAAAAACATTCGCCGCTAACTATCTTTAAAAATTATTGAAATGTCTCATACCACGCAATGTACATGGTTTCAAGGATCACACTGAAAACTTTACATATTAATTCTTAATGGGAAGTCTTTGTTTTCGCGTATCTTGTGAAAGAAGCAATTATTGAGTCAGAATACCCACAAATAGAGGGTAGGGTTTTTTTAACCTCGCAAGAGGAATTCGTTCTCAGTAACTCTAAATGATTGTAACGTTCCATTTGAAAGCTTGAATTAAAGTTCCGGATGTCATTATATTTTTCCAGAGTATTCTCTTCCTCGTGTTTTTTATTATTATTATTATTATTATTATTATTATTATTATTATTATTGTTAGTCTACAGCCGCTCATCTCTCGTCTACAGACGGTGAGTGAAGGCAAACAATGCTGGTTTGCAGATGATGCGACAGGGTGTGGATCACTACAGAACATCAGGATGTGGTGGGATGAGCTGACGATGGCCGGACCGGACTTAGGATATTACCCTAATGCTGGAAAATGCTGGCTTGTTACGAAGCCTGATAAGGAGGAGACCACAGAAGGGCGGAAGCATCTGGGTGCGGCGCTGGGCTCAGGTCTTATCTTGAGCAGTACGTTAACGGTAAAGTCGAAGAATGGGTGGGGCAGGTGACAAAATTGGCCGAGTTTGCTTTGTCGCAGCCCCAGGCTTGCTACGCAGCATTCACTTTTGGATTAAAACACCGCTGGACGTACTTTATGAGAACTCTGCCTGATATAGAAGATCTACTCGCTCCTTTGGAGCACGCAATAGCTGATGCCCTAATACCGTCCATTACAGGTCACAATTGTACAGAAGCTGAACGTGTGCTATTGGCGCTGCCAGTGAGAATGGGAGGTACGGGCCTAATAAATCCGAGCCAAACAGCAGCTTTAGAGTATGCAGCATCAGCCAACATCTCTGGTCCACTAGCCCATCAAATAAAATCACAGTCGCATAAGCCACCAGACGAAAGTGAAGTACACGCTGTGCAACGGGAGATGAGCCAAGTATCAGTATCTGAAGGAAAAACTTGATGAGGTGAAGGGCTCGATTTCTGGTAAAACTTTGAGAGCTGTCGACCTTGCCACTCAGAAAGGTGCTTCTAGTTGGCTTACTGTTTTGCCAATTAGAGATATGAATTTTGATTTAAACAAGAGTGAGTTCCGAGACGCTGTGAAACTCACTCCAGGTACGACTGGGAAGTTCCTGATACTCCCGCTGTTTGTATTTGCGGGGACATATTCAATGTGGATCACGCTATGATATGCAAAAGAGGCGGATTTATCATCCAACGCCATAATGAACTAAGGGATTTGGAGGCGGAACTGCTTAGCATGGTATGCAATGGTATCGAAACCGAACCAGTTTTGCAAGACATCACAGGAGAAGAGTTGAATAGGGGAGCCAACACCGTCCCTGATGCGCGGCTGGATATAGTTGCTAGGAGATTCTGGGAGAGGCAGAGGTCGGCTTTTTTTGATGTCGGAGTATGCCATCCGAATGCAGACTCCTATAGGGATTTGGATGCAGACCAGATATTCAGGCAGCACGAAACAGAGAAGAAGCGCCAGTATGCCAGCCGTGTGTTAGAAGTAGAGCAAGCTACATTCACGCCATTAGTTTTTAGCACGACGGGTGGAATGGCAGTGGAATGTAATCGATACCATAGTAGACTTGCTGAGTTAGTTGCTACAAAGAAAGGCGAAAGTTACGCGACTACCATGTTATGGATCAGGGCAAGAGTATCTTTTGCGCTGCTGAGATCAGTATTACTTTGTTTAAGAGGCTCGCGAGCTCCTAGAAGAGTCCATTTAGAACTGTCGGACATTGATTTAGATATCGAAAAAGGACATGCAAATATTCGTTAAGGCAATTGAGAATGCTATTTCTGGGGAACTATAGCCGAAGCCACGAACACTGAGCCAAGAAATGGTCCTGGTGGTGTATTTTTAAAGTAGAGTTTTTGCCATTTAAATGTGTAGAGTATTTTTTACTATTCTTATTTAAATTTTTTCGACAAATGATAATAGACAAATTTATAAGGGTTGTAAAGAATGAGTGTAATTTGTAATTATTATTACCGAAAACTTAAGGAACAACAGAATTTCTGAATTTTTTACCAGATACATGTAAGATTCAAGTTTGTATGGAAAAGTGTTCAATAAAGTTTGTTATAATTAAAAAAAAAATTATTATTATTATTATTATTATTTTTATTTTTTTAATTTTTTTTTAATGAAACATGATCTCCGCAATACTCACCGCAATTTGGAAAATTGTTGCCATTAAGGAAATAAAGTTGTTCACTGTGTATGGGGCAAAAATAATCCCCCAACGTAATGTTTGCCTTTAATGATAATTTTTTTAACATTTCTGTTATTAAAAGATACACTGCTTTATTACAAAAGACTGCCTCGAAGTTTTAAATGTGGAATACATTTCCTTTAAAACAACAATATGAATTCTTTTGCTTTCTCGTTTGAGTTATATCCTTGATATTTTATCTTTTTTCCAGACTTTGTGCAACTTAAAGAAAGGTATGAGCGAGTTAGAAGCGTGCTTTTAATTGCAATTCCCATGATTGAATTTTACTTACAACCATCCAAAATAACAAAATCAACCAATATAATGTTACTTAAGTTCGATCGTTAGCGTAAAGGGAAGAAAATGGTAACTCAATATATAAGTTGACTCCCGATAACTCGAACCCTCGCTAACTCGAACCCCCCGCTAACTCATGTACTAGATGTAGCTCTCGCTACGTGCCAAGGAGGAACCAATCAAAACAAATACTAATTGGAAACTTAAGAAAAACAGAGTCATGTTTTGTGCACGTCACTTTTTTGTAGTCAAGTATTCAAAACAACGTCAAATGTCGTAAATTCTGATGTAAATATTTTGATTGACAGCGCAGAATCGCCAAAACGAAAACAAGATTCTTGGTTTTAAATCATCGCGATACTACGGTTTCGGCTGTAATCATAACTGACATCGTTTTCTTCCCAAGTTGGCTCAATGGCCGATGTCGAGTTTACTCTCGCGTGGCTCGCTGGCCGATAGTTTGCTACAGTTGTCGTTTGTTTTAATTTAGCTTTGCTTTGATTGAATTCAGTTTAAAGAGGTTTCTCAGTTTCTTTGATTGCTTTATGTTCGCTGGCGTTGTCTAGATTTGGCACGTTGGCCGAATTAAGATGGCACACTGTCCGTGTTTGGCACGGTGGCCGAGTACTCTTTTGGCTCGCTGGCCGATTGTTGAGCTTGCTAGCTCGATAAATATACCACAATGGCACTTAACTAAAGTACACTCACGTAGAATTGGAAATAAAAACAAATAAAACTCACAAAAGCAGGTCAAAATTACGTTTTTCTTATCTCAAACTTGATCACAACTCCGCTCAATGAATGCCAAAGCTGCTGAGCATCGAGATCACCACCATGCGGTATTGACGTCATAATCTCTGAGTGTCACGATCAGTCCGTTGTAAGACTATCGACCTCTTTTCCATTACGTTATTGGAATCTCAGGAATCTTACCTTACAAACATGTGTCTCGATCACTCGAGATTTTTTTCCGCCTGCACAGTACCTTTGCACGGCTCTATAACGCTGCCCCCCTCGCCAGCCTCGCGTCTTCCCTCGGCTGGCTCGTTGGCAATCATTGATATCCAATAATTTTTTCCAGGCTTCGTGCAACTTAAAGAAAGATAAGAGCGAATTAGAAGCGTGCTTTTAATTGCAATTCTCATGATTGAATTTTACTTACAACCCCCCAAAATAATAAAATCAACCAAGTTAATATTAACATAAGCAAAGTTGCCTCCAAAGGAAGTCCATTCGTTTATTAGTGTCCATTGAAAGACCAGTTACTACCAAGTACAGGAGACTAAAGCCCCGTCCAAACGGGAAATGCTTGGCGATCAACGTAAGATAAAGGTAAAGTTTGCATACGAGCCAAGTGGCCCACCAGACCGGAGCTTATCCCGGTTTCTGTATCATGAAGCGACTAGGAGTATTTCTACTCCCCCCTGGATGGGATGCTGGTCCATCGTAGGGTTACCCTCAGCGTTAAGTTCGCCGGTACCCATTTGTACATCTGGGTGGAGAAAGGCACTATGAGAGTTAAGTGTCTTCCCAAGAACACAACACAGTGTCTCCGGCCAGGGCTCGAACCCGGACCGCTCTCTCCGGAGACGAGCGCACTAACCATGAGGCCACCGCGCCTTTTGACGATCAAACACTATCAAAAATCGTTTAGGTACCAGACATTTTCCCGTTTGGACACGTTGTTTGTTTGTATTGCATCGTGTTTGACCTTCTTTGATAAAATTTGAACGACGTCAAACATTTGATCAAACTTTGTAAAACATTTTGTTCGTTCAAACATGTTTGATACCGTTTCGCCAACCAGTACAACATCAACATGTTTGGTCACCAAACAATGTTTAATGGCGTTTGGTTGCCAAACATTTCCCGTTTATAAGTCAGACAAAGCTTAAAACATTTTGCTCGTTTGGACGGTGAACATGCCATGATCAAACGGGTTTAAAACCGTTTGCCCACTCCAAAGTACAGCATCAATATGTTTGGTCACCAAACAATTTTTGATCGTGTTTGGTCGCCAAACATTTCCCGGATGGACCAGGCTGAACAAGATATCAATAGACCATATTCGTATTATCCGTATAGGACTGGAACTAGCTTGCAACTGAGGCTACTGTGGGCAGTCTTTTCAAATGCAAATGACATTAATCTCTTTTTAATGATATTCCCCCGCATGAGCCTCCATTGCAAGCTAGTTCCAGTCCTATAACGAGGATACCAAAAATGGCCTATTGAATACTTCCCATAATCCCCTCTGTGTCCAGCAGGGAACGGCACAAGATGGGACCTGGGATGAGTCAAGCCATACATTCTTCACTTCTTCACATACCTTCAACCTCAAACTAGTGAGTTTTCTTTTACTGCCGTAAGGAGGAAATATTGATTGGTAAAGATCGAAAGCAACGTAGAAGTACTCGAATGTGCTCGATAAAACGTGTAAGAATAATCTGCGATCCCATGAAAGAAACTTACCGCCGTAAAACCAAAACCAAAACAATTACTGACCAGTTAGACTACTCAGCCAATCTCAAATGTAGTACAACCAAAACCAAAGTAATTTCCTGATTACTTTCGACATCCAGTTGAAAACCGCTCTAGTAGATAACAATTAACCAGTACTGGAAAATAACTAACAAATAAATTAACGTGCTATAGAGAAGCAAATGGCTATGGTGCATGATCAGTTTTGATGCAGTCGTTACTCGCGCGTAAACAGCGCGATTCTTGTTTTTGTCATTTCACCGGAATGATGCCGTTTATGAGTATTACGCAACTCATCCTCTTCTCACTCCTTCTCTCGATGGGATGACTATCTTATTCTATCGTAGGTTATCTTGGCTTTGGAGACACCGAGACAGCAACATTTTGCAACTGAATATTAAGGATTCATGAAAAGTTTTCTCCCCTATATATGACATAGAGATCTATTTAGCAAATACATTTTGTAATCAAGTTGAATTTAGAACAGTAAAACAAAACAGAACAGATACCTACAACGTAGTGCATCTTTGTAAATGACTATCTCATCTTCTTGGAGTTGGCTGGTGCATAACTGCTAAAGTTTGCACTAATTAATCTGCAAAGTTTTAATCGAGTGTGTAATCGAACAATTGGCTGTAATTGGACACCTGTAATCGGATAGTTGCATGAGCCAATCATTTTGAGTCCTCCTTGCCAACTACTAAATCCCCCAGTGATATTATTGAGTACAATCGCTATAGTAACCAATTGAAATGAAATTGTCGAGATTTATCTCCGGTGGCTGTTTTCAAAGAAACTTAACATCCATTTTTTAGCGTTTTTTTCGGAAAATGTAATTACCATACGTAATTTTCATTTGACGTTTAGAAGGTATTAATGGTCGTGATAAATTGGTAACAGGACATCGTGTGTCCAATTCTCGCTTCACGGTTGTCTGATTTTGTTAAGAGTCCCTGTCCATAAATATGGAAAATAACTCGGCAAGGGTCTTAATACACTTGTTTAATACACTTTGATTATATTTTATCGCTTTTCGCTCGGGTTTTTTTTTTTTTTTTTTCTTTTTTTTAGCGATTTTTAAATTAGCTTGATGTAAATACCTTTTTTTAAGCTCCTATAATGTTGTACATTACTTAATTTAAATCGTGGAGCACCTGGAAACTAGCGAACAGCTAAGTGTCTACTTGTCCATGTTAAATAAAGTATGTCTAAGGGTCGAAAATTCGATTTCGCTCATATTCTTATGGTAGATAGGCTAGGGCATGACAAAAACTACTGGATAGTTTTTTTGGCAAAATATCCTTTTATTTCAAAGAAATATGCAAATTACCAAATTCCGTTAAAATCGTCCTTTGACGCACCATTTTATTAAACAAGTTTGAGAGCCTCGCATGCAAAACCACATCATTCTTCCGTCTTTAAAACACCCAAATATTTTTGTGCAATGTTTAAAAGTGTACTGAGCTGATTTTAGGGAATGTTGCGTTGTCTTTTTGGGTGCAAAATAATTAAATTTCGAAGACATGTATTTCATTTACTTAAAAGTACTTCGTGAATATAATTAATTTTCACCATGTGCGAACCCTTCAAATGGATTGAGCATCATGTGGTTGAATCACAAAAGGATGGTCTACAGATTCCTATAAAAAATTCTTTGGGCAAATGATTGTGAGCGACGCGATAGCAAATATTTGACCATCCGTCGTCAAATTTAAATTTACGGGTGAGACGTATATTTTAGCATGCGCCAAATGACTTGACCTATATTAAGTTGAAATAGACACAGAGCTGATAATTTCGAAATGTTCTAACCTTATTTGCTGTAAAAGGCAGGTCCAAAGCCGATTTGACGTGTTTTTCTCACCATTCGTCCCACATAAAGCAGAAGTTTGCGTTTGTTTACATAACGTCCGATGTACATCGCCAACTGACATGGTCGAACACCGTGAATCTGTGACGTCATTTGCCCAAAGAAATTTATACAGGAATCTGTAGACCATCCTTTTGCGATTCAACCACGAGAAGCTCAATCCATTTGAAGGTTTCGCACATGGTGAAAATTAATTATATTTACGAAGTACTTTTAAGTAAATGAAATACATGTCTTCGAAATTTAATTATTTTGCACCCCAAAAGACAACGCAACATTCCGTAAAATCAACCCAGTACACATTTAAACATTGCAGAAAAATATTTGAGTGTTTTTAAGACGGAAGAATGATGTGGTTTTGCATGCGAGGCTCTCAAACTTGTTTAATAAAATGGTGCGTGAAATGACGATTTTAAAGGAACTTGGTAATTTGCATATTTCTTTGAAATAAAAGGATATTTTGCCAAAAAGACTATCCAGTAGTTTTTGTCGTGCCCTAGCCTATCTACCATAAGAATATGAGCGAAATCGAATTTTCGACCCTTGCCGCGAAATTACGAATTTGTCTGATTTTTACAGGCAAGCACTCTTAATCACTCTTATGATAACAGACGGAATTGGACTCTACTCGGTCCTATTACCATCGACCATTACTGAAGACTGCGGAACATTCCTAAGACAGTGTTACAGGAAAACGCTTCCTTCAAAGCAAAGTGGAAACATTGTGAAACATATGGTCTCTGAAAATGAAAAAGCGACGGCGGTAACAGCGGACAGCATGCAAGCTGACAAATGGACTATATTCATGTGTAATAACATGTTATTGACATGAGATATATATCTACATGCATGGGTACGTAAGCATTATCGACTGTGTTGTCTTGTGAGGTAGCGTTTTCGCAGGGAGTTCATACATATTGTTATTTAGTGCTTGTTAAGGAAGAATTACAATTACGAAGATAATTTGGTTTTAAAGGTTTTGCTATGTGCAACCAACTGTCGCCCTGTTAGGTGTTATGTTTCATTTCATGTTTCGTATTGTTTTCAGCCACATGCATAGTAAGCTTCAGGGATGAAACTGGAAGATTTGAACCACCTCCATTCGATTTTGATCTTCGGCTAGAAACATCAAATCCCAACTGGCAGATCGCGATCGTCCTTTGTTTGAGAAGTGTGTTGTTAACAGAATCCGATTGTTCCACTTATGCAAATTCAAATGTAAAAGTTTCAGATAATTCAGTAAAAGTTCTAGAGTCGTGTCCGCATGTGGTGCTTTCTTTGTCTTCTCTTGTATTCGAACTGCTAACAGTCGCATTACACTGATTGGCAGATTGGATTCAACTCGCATCCTTGAATTGTAATTCGACTAAGCTTACCACGAAATTCAACTGAGCTTACCACGATCAGTTCCGTATAAACTTATATTTAACCATTTACCTTAAGACCTGCAAACGTGGAGCATTCGGCTTTTAATAACAACACTAGATTCGTGCGGAGGATTGTCAGCCAGTGGTGATGTTTGGTGATGAAAACTATGTACGTGGTTTTGTGGACAGTGTAAAGTGTAATAATTCAAGTTTTCCAAAATGCCTGTCAATATATATCTAAATAACTAACTGAGTGGCGATGGTAAGTAGCCGGTACACTTTGGCCAGAGAAAACGGAAACCTTCCCAGCAGTCACACTGAAATCAGGCTCAAGGAGTTTGCTTCCTGCTTGCTTACTCCAGTGCAATCTTCCTCTTCCAGGGTGGGCTGGTTAGTGGTGTTAACGTTGGTGCGATCAAGCAATTGAGTCTCTGGAGACGTCAACCCTGTTACTGCAGGGTGTGCCACAGCACATCAAACTCTTAAACTTAGTTCGAAACTTCTGGTTCACGAAAACGTAGATAAAAGGATTCACTGTGGAATTGCATGACACAAGAACAATAGAAACTATATAGATGACATTGCCATAGTTCTGTGAAGGAATGAAGTAGTTGAACACATAAATGAATTGGTTGGGCATCCAACACAATCCATAAATGACACTCACAGAAAGAACCATCTTGGTGACCCGTTTTCTTACTTTCATCACACCCTAGGAAAAAAAAAAAGGTATGATAAATGGAGAACATAATATAATACATTTTTCCCTTCCATCGCATTTAGTTTGAATTGAAATTTGGAGAAGCGACTAATATACACTTAATCACTGGTCCTTTGGGAAGCAGTTGATTTTGTTTTCCACCCACCAATATGGCGCAGGTTCGATTCCGCCCCGATATCATAAGTGGATTGGGTTTGTTGTTGTTTCTCGCCTTGCCCAGCGGGGTTTTCGCCTGGTACTCCGGATTTCTTTCCTCCACAAAAACCAACATCTTCAAATTCCAATTCGACCAGGATAGAGGAGCCGTATGAAGACGAACAAAGGATGATGTGGCCTCCTCTCTAAATTTTGCCATTAATTTTATTGATTCATCATTTAACTTGTGGTTTCAACTCTGGGTCGCTTAGGCATTGCTTGCTCAGAAGTGGGAAGCTCCACATTTTTCCGTACACGCGCTCATTCAAAGCGGGAGTGGGAAAATACTGCCTGCTTTTCTACTTTAGGGTCAAAATTAGCAACTGCAAATTTAATTCCTTCCAGATGAGAGAGATGATGCAAAAAAATTTACAGTATAGGCCAACATAATCTTTTAATTTTAGATTCACTCAACCAGAATTAAATGAATAAAAACTTCTATTTGATATTTGATCATCAGCGTTATTGTTTTTTAATGTAGATAGTGGTCGATGCGCTTAGCTACAACTAGCTAGTTCGTAGGCATGCCACTTAAACTGAAAGAAAAAAATATTTCCATTAAACTTTTAAAAAATTCCAACAGGTGGGGGTCAGACCAATAGGCTGTTTACAAGCATGACCGAGGAGTTGTACCTGTCGGGTGCTTTCCATTTCGTTTTCTTCGCGTTTAAACCACAATGAAGATACCACTCTGGAATACAACACAGTCATCACCGATACAGGAATAAAACCAAGAAAAAAGAAGCAGGTGGTACTGTATGCCTTGGGAAGCCACTCTTTGGGCCAGTATTCAACGCAGAAATTGGTTTTTTGATCAAAACTGATTGTGAAGAAAAGTGGGCTGACAAGGATGGCTGCGGAAATCCATAGAACAGGAATGATGACCTGTTAACAGAAGTGAATTAATGTTGCGTCGCTGTTAGTTTCATGTAGGTTATTACTAGGTAATAGTCATCTGTGTCAGAACTAGGCTATAGACAGTGGGACGATGCTGCTGGAATCTGAGTATCAAGCATCGTCCTCACTACGCCTGAGAAATTAGAAAACGGCGCTTTTACTCTGAAAACGCATCAAATGGTTTCTGTCCATAATACGCCGCAGAAATTTGAAAACACGACAATCACCGGTCATTTTAGATCTGTACTTGAGGAAAACCCGGGAAGGGGCCTCACACGTTTAACTTCACGTCTTCGTTTTGGAAAAGCTCCGTTTTCAAAATGCTTTCCGTCCACACTAACACGCCAAACCAGCGTCCTCAATTTTTCTCAAATTCTTCCGGTTTGAAGAGCCTTTTCGAAAACCTTCGTTTTCGCGACGGATTAGTATGGACAGTAGGCCTGTCCAGCGTAGTGTGGACGGGGCCTCAGTTCATGAATATAAATACTAAATACTGTCTATACACTGTTTGAAGGTTCTGGATGGCGATTATCTGACAGTTGAGAATTGGTCACCATTTTGGCTCTCATGTGAGAAATGGAGCATGTTCTAATTATAGCCATCTGCAAAGTCTACTGATGACGTGGTGTATATAGTACTATAAACAATAGCCTCCATTCGGCGCGAAAATATGCTCGGATATTTGTGCCCGGACATTATCTGTTCCGAGAAGCGAACACTTTTCCGAGAGCGTAGCTCGAGGAAAACTGTGAGCTTTGAGGAACAGATAATGTCCAAGGATAAATATCTCAGCATATTTTCCAAGTCAAATGGAGGCTATTGTGTTTATTATCCTTCAAATATTTTTACAACACGCGCAGTTTTGAAAATTGGGGAATATTCTAGGATATTCCCCAGTTTTTGCTGGGGAACATTCGGTCACGTGACGTGCTCAGACCAATCGCGCGCGGGCGAAAATATTTGATGGACTATAAAGGCTGTTATAATCCATCAAATATTTTCGCTCGCGCGCGATTGGTCTAAACACGTCACATGACCGAATATTCCGGCCTCAGCTAAAACTGGGGAATATCCGAGAATATTCCCTAATTTTCAAAACTGCGCGTGTTGCGAAAAAGATTTGAAGGATAATAAACACAATAGCCTCCATTTCACGCGAAAATATGCTAGGATATTTGTCCGCGGGCATTATCTGTTCCGATAAGCTCACAGTTTTCCTCGAGCTACGCTCTCGGAAAACTCTTCGCTTATCGGAATAGATAATGCCCGCGGACAAATATCCTAGCATATTTTCGCGCCAAATGGAGGCTATTGTTTATACATTCAATAAAATCCAGGAGAGGATTTCTTGTGAAAACCTACTTTCCAAGATTGTGTATTTTCTGTCACTGGGGCTAAGGTATGATTCGGAGTCGTCACAGTCCTTTATCGAGGCCCGAAAACTAGCATCCGAAGCTGCTGCCATGTTTTCACGGTTTTCTCAACGGAGAGAAAAGGCGGACTTCGAACTTAATAGCAAAAACATAATACAGTTTATTCCTGCCATTGTTCCCATAAAGAGAAAGAGCAAGAAAAGAAAAAACTCTGCCGTGTGTGCCTTTCATTGACCTATTGAATTTTTCGATTTTGTTCTACATCCGGCGCCTCACCTGGCAAAGACATATCGGAAGTGACATCTAAGTATTCGTCCGCATGCGTTAATTACTTGCTTCGACTGGCAAAGACATAGCGGAAGTGACATCTAACAATTTTCTATCACGTTATTTATTGCTGTCCTAGCTGTTGCTGCTATTGTTTTGTTGTTATTTTAAAATGTTATTATCACTGTTATTTTCATTGCCGTTGCTGATGTTGTTGACATTGCTATCGATATATCTGTTTATTAAGCAATTTTCGAAATTGTTAATATGCACCTCCCGCAAATTTCAAAGCGCCAACTTAAATAAGAAAAAAAAGAACCGGCACGCTACTTGCTTTACATAAATAAACATTGTATACCTTTAACTTTCTGTACGTCAGTTTTCCTCGATTACCATAAGGATACATGACAGCATAGTAACGTTCAAAGGCGATGACTACCAGGGTAAACACAGAGGTAATTCCACCGTACCATGCTAAGTTGCCTCCGGTCAGCAGCTCACAGAACACTTTGCCGACTAATCCGTCAGGATGTTTGAAAAGATGAATCAAGATAAAGCGTGGTGCGATGAACAGCGCAACCATCATGTCTGCTACAGCCAAGTTCAGGAGTAAAACGTTCATGGGAGTCCTGTGTGATCGAAAAGAATTGAAAGCATGGGTAAAATATTACAGCTGAAGAAGTAAGCTAAAGTTGATGACTTTGCTTAACCATTTTTAAAAGTGTTTTTGGTGGTTAACAATGACAATACGCGCTATATTTGGAAAAAAATCTATTTTTTTATAAGCGCCAAGGAATCTTAATTTCTTTGAGGATTTAATTCACTGATATCGTCTAGTGGCGTGCTAGTGTATTTTATCCTCATATTATCTAGGTATTTTTAGGTGTTTTACATTCCAATCGGTAATATCCTAGTTTTAAGGGGCCTCTCGCTTACCCCTCTCAATCAAAGACAGAATACTTTATTTTGCTAACAGTCTGAAATACTCCGACCTACCATCGGACATTCAAGCTAGAGTCTACGATTTCTTTTGGAGTGATGTGTTACTCGCTGTGTATACTTTTGTTGTGCAAGTTTTCCTTGTCCCTTGTCTTTGGTTTTGTTTTGTCTTCTTCTTTTTAATGGTCCTTCCCTAATATCAAGTACGTAATCTTAGTAAACATGTGGAAGGCGCAGTGGCCTCATGGTTAGTGCGCTCGACCCCGGAGCGAGCGGTCCAGGTTCGTGCCCTGGCCGGGGACGTTGTGTTGTGTTCTTGGCCAAGACACTTTACTCTCAAGGTGTCTCTCTCCGCCCAGGTGTACAAATGGGTACCAGCGAATTTAATGCTGGGGGTAAACCTGCGATGGACTAGCATCCCACCCAGGGGGGAGAAGAAATGCTCCTAGTCACTTCATGCTACCGAAACCGGAGAGAAGCGCCGGCCTGATGGGCCACTTGGCTCGTGCGCAGACGTTACCTTAATCTTAATAAACATGGGTCGTGACCGATGCACTACATATGCACAAGAGCATCTGCGCCGGTGCATTCATACAATTTTATTTCAAAGTTCATAACATACCTCATATCACGATTCAAAATAATAACAAGGCACACGGCTGTGTTTCCAAGGAGATTTGTGACCACTATTATGGTGAACATTATAGTTATTCCAATCTGGGCTGCTTCTGAATCCGTGTACAGAGACATAACGTCTTAAAATCGCTGGATAGAATAAAAGCCATGATAATACATAAAGGTCACAATAACTAGTTGCAAAGCTACATATTATTTACACTCTTTTTATAAGAATATATTTTATAGGAATATCGAAGCTCACATTTGCGAAATTTTTCTGAGAATAAACACAGTAGTCAATGTACACCTACCTTGTTCTTACATTCGAATATACAGTAATGAGCAAAAAATGCCAGAAAGATCCTCGAAATGTACAGGGCTTTAAAAAGGTTTAAAACGTACTGTCCTACAGAAACGACCTTGTCTTGTCCTCGTAGCTAACAAAATTTAAAGGCAATAAAACTTACGTCGTTTTGGCCTCTTCTAATACTTAACTTTAGGATCCTGGGTTTAATTTAACGAGCGAATCCGGCTTGGTGCAATTGCTTGAAGCGAATGATCCTGTTTTGGCTCGGGATGAGCAAAAAATGCTTCATTTTTTCATTTGTTACAATTTGTTATGGTTTCGGTGAGTTTAGATCCCTTTTCGATATATAATATTCAATGCATTCTCTAGGAACTGCCTTCAATATCTTTTCTGTTGCTAGGGACAGCACATTTAGGACAGTGATTGTCAACTCAGCAAATATAAACTTCAAATCAAATTAGTTATAGCAATAAATTTAAAATTACCCTTTTTGAGTGGATTGTCAAGTTACATAGGAAAGAAAAACAATAAATATAATAAACTGAAATAAAATATATGTATGTCAATTACTACCGAGGAAGAAATCCAGTAAGAACGTGTTTTATTTTTTATTTTATATTATTTTATTTTTTACTTTTTTTTCGTGGGGAGGGGAGGGGGGAAATTAAACGGATAACTGCTGCCATCCATTCTGTTTTCCCAAGACATTTGCAAATATGAGGAAAACGGTAATCCCACCTTCTTGAGGTTTGTGTTCCCCTTTCGAAGTTTTTGAAATGGAAAACAAAAGTAACGAGTAATGAAAATTGCAACTGAGAGAGCTTAGGAAAAATGCAATAATGTTGTTGTTTGCTTTTTGTTCATTAGAATATCCTGTTGTGGACATAATTCATTACTTTGCGAAGTGTAGAAATCTTGTTTCCTTAGTCGAAGTAGTAAGTATCCTGCGATCTCTGATAAACTCGAGCTAAAATGTACGTCTCCAGTTCGTTGTAAGATATTCTTATTCAATTTAATTAAACCAAAAAAAAAATTTTTTTAAACTAGACATTGCGAGAAACAAACACTGGCAGCTGTTAAAATATAGCGTACAATTAACAAAGCAAACCAGTACAAGTTGATTGTTGAAAACGTTCACTACATTTTTTTTTTTTTTAATAAAAAATTATTTTCTTAAGATTTGCATACCATTTTTATAGCTTCTCTAATTCCCAGCCGAAAGACTTAGCTGAAGTGGGATGAGTCGTCAATTTCAACTTGCAAAAATTTTCAAAACGTTGTAAAAAGTCATTTTCGAAAAACAACGTCCAGCCTTCTTTCCCTAACAATGCATACATAAAAGGCCAGTGTGGGGGAGATTTTTTGCTACATTACTGTCATCGGCGTATATCAGTGTGTACATTATGTGCTCAGACTAGCTCCAGTTAAACAGCTAACTGTTTTAAGCGGTTTTCAGCCATTTTGTGCCTCTGAGGACATTTTTAGTTATCAACTAGATAAAACAGTTTCAGTTCGCAAGAAAAGCAAACCGACATCTCCGTTTCGTTTGTGTGTGTTTCCTCTCAGAAGTAAACTGCTCGAGGAAATCATTATCGGGAAATAACAAAACTTACCGCTAAAGAAAGCCGCGTTCGTAGAAAAGGACAAGCGGTTACTGCTTATCTGTTGAATACTTAAATTAAACCTAAACCTGAACTGACAATTTTCAGATGACAGTTAATTGCCACTCACGTTGTGGGACGGGTTTCTTCGAGAAATCAAGTTTCAACCAGAGTTTCTACCAGAAGAGCTTCTAGAATTAATGACAATCTTTATTTAAAGGCCTCCGACTAAATTTTTTATTACCGTACATGTCATTATATTTAGTTTGTGGAACGACAGGTGTTCATTACAAATGAGACTATTGGCCGATCGGTTTTTCTATAATGAATTATTTTTATAATGAACAGTTCTTTTGTTTTCAACGCCACTACAGCTGCTTTATGTCAAAGGCATTGCGAGCCAGAAAATAATGTAATTCTTCGTCAAAGTTATTACTGAGAAAATCTTGTCAACAGAACATGATGTATTTTGACGGATGCTAGATAATTACGTGTCAGAAAGATATACAAAGGGCATCTGAAATTACATATCAACATGTAGGGGTAAGGTTGGAGTACTTTTAATGACTACTAGTAAAAGCAAGTAAAGTCAATTATATTGATACCGAGGTTAGGAATAAATATTGCTAATTTTAGGCTTCATTATCTGATTGAAATTGAGCCCGTTTGCGAAAGGGCCTGCCGGAGCTAGAAGTACGGCAACTCAGAATAAAAAGAAACAACAAAAAGAACAAACAAACAAACAAACAAACAAAAAAGCCGTAAAACATGTAACACCATATGTAATACCAATCGCTATGATAACATGCGCTCAAGGGGGGAGTGGAGGCATCAAAACAAAAAATACAAATTTAGTTAAACATGCAGAGCGGACTTCTTAACATGTATTTATGTGCATCTACATGTGTTCACATACTACACATGAACGTAAACAGGCTGGGTAAACTTTTTTTCTTGGCCGGCCGGGTGACTGAGCCACCTTCACCTATCTTTTTCGTCACTAGGTATCGCCTAAGGCCTCGTGGTGACTGAGAAAAAGTGCTCTACTTATGAATATCTGTTCTCAGTGTTTACTAATAAATTTAGAACACAAAGCAACCTCCTGCTCTTTACTTAGTAATTTGTTTCCATTGTCATTCTAATAAGCCCGTCGGTTCGCGGTTTGACTCTCCTCCAACACCCACATCTTCCTCTATGGTGGACGGGGCGATCGTGTTGGTGTGATCCGTCGTGTGAACAGTGGCGTCATTGGAGATGTCAACCTGTTATTATGGCACTTGCTACAGCATACTAGGCTCTTGATCTTGCGTCTGAACTTCTGGTTCACGAAAACGTAAATAAAAGGGTTGACGGTGGAATTGCACGTGACCAGAACGATGGAAGTAATGTGGGTGACATTTCCGTAGTTCTGCGAAGGACTTAAGTAGTTTAGCGCATAGATGGTTAGGTTTGGCATCCAGCACATTCCATAGATAACACTCACAGTCAAAACCATCTTGGTGACTCGCTTTCTTAGTCTCATCACACCCTGAGAAGGTAACGTCAGATTTAGTGCCGTACTTATGACATGAACAAAATTTTCTATAACGTAATCTTTGATACACATTAAAAAAATGCGATACCGATTCCTATAGTTATCCTCGTAGCTACACAATAAATTAATTCTCCAATCTGGTTCAACACGATGAGGCGCACGATGATGGTAAAGATTTTGCAGAGCCTCGAATTGGTTCCAATTACAGGTTTTGCTACCCAAAAAACAACGCTTTTGCCTTCAGTTAAATACAACAAAACCTTGCCTTTTCGAGAGGAAATTTACTGTTCCAGGAAAATAAAAGACAATCAGAAACCACCGCAGCTTAAGTCGAATTTAGAACTTTGAGCGTATATAATTTTTTCTCAAGAATAGAAACTGATTTCATCTTATAATATAATTCCTAAAATCTGAGATGATTTACCCTAGCTTGGTTAGGAGACCTAAAGTCAAATAATATAGATATATACCTGTTGGGCATTCTCTAGATTATTTCCTCCTCGTTTAAACCACAGGGAATATACCACTCTGGAATACAACGTTGTCATGATCATAATGGGAATGATCCCAGCAACAAAGAACCAAGTTGAACTGTAAGCTTTTGGGAGCCAGTCTGGTTTAGGCCAGTGTTCCCTGCAGAAATCGGCTTCTTTGTCGAAGTAGATTGTCAAGAAAAGAGGAATGTTAAGGATCGCGGCGGAAATCCATGACATGGGAATAATGACCTGCCAAAACAGAACGTTGAAGCTATACTTAATTAATAATAAAAAAAGCCTTAATCATTAAGACCTCACTTTTTTGACTCACTTCGAGCAGGACGCAAGAGGGTGGGAACCGCGTGCACGCCGCGGGCCGAAGCTGCCGGAACGCCCGGAATTTAATGCATGGCGAAGAAAAAAGGGTAAGTCTATGTTCCATGTGGTTTTTCCGATTAGGAATTTTGGACAACCTTTTACGGCGTTCTGTTCGGTTAATATAATTTTGGAATTCCGCTGTTGCTCTATAATTATATAAGTCAACTAGCATTACCATTTACACTCCAAACAAAATTTTTAGTAAATATTTGGTACATTTTACAACAAACCGCTGTCAACTACGGCATGACATAAAATTGAGAACGATGACAACTTATCTCATTTATAACCTAAAGCTTAGTTGTTTACAAGTTTATTGAGTTTTCGTGGTCAGACATGTAGCAGGAAACGCATTCATCCTTTATGTTATCTGTGGGTCTATTGATGCCACGGCCAAACAAAGAAGTACCTTCAACTTGTTGAATGTAAGTTTTCCTTTATTGCCATAGGGATACATTACAGCGTAATATCGCTCAAAAGCGATGGCCACCAGGGTGAAAATTGAGGCAGCCCCTCCGGTCCATGTTAAGTTGCTGCCGGTGAGCAGCTTACAGAACAATGTACCCTTCCGTCCTTCAGGATGTTTGAAGGAGTGACTCAAAATAAAGCGTGGTACGATGAACAGTGCAACCATCATGTCAGCAACAGCCAAGTTCAGAAGCAGAAAGTTTATGGGAGTCCTGTTTGAAAGCACAATTCAAACAGCTCAGTTTGTCGAAAGCAAAGTTTCTTTCAGTTTCGCCCAGCCGCCCCCCACCCCCCCCCCCCCCACCTTCCTCCCCTGAAAACTTCCCCTAAGAATTCGTTTGCGTTAATTTTATAACAACACTGTAATTCCAATAATTAATAGAACGGTACCTACCGAATAAAATTCGAGGTTTGTCTCACAAGGGTTCTGTGCTCGCGTACCGGTTCACAAAAACCCATCAAAAAGACCTAACAATATACCACAGCTAAACAAGGGCTCGTAAAGAAAGGCAGTACAATGGTTATTCCCTCAGTGAACCGGTACACTAGGACACAACCTTCCAAGCTACAAGTCTGTGTCAAAATGAGTCAAAGTCAAAAATTCCGGAACGCTTGAAATGGAGCCGAATGGTTCGAATATTGCCAGAAATCCAAAATTTGTTGAATTTCCGAAATGCCAACCCTTCAACCAAAACTTTCACGTAGAAAATAGTTCTACCTGGCGAGGTTCTCCACTTTCCTGCAGGAAATTCCGCTGAATGCTGATTCATTCGCCACTGAAATTTCTAAAAGTTCAAACGAGAATTTTTGTTCGAATTGAAAGCGCCTATTGTCTTGAAAATTTCTACACTAAAAACAAATATCATCGATCATACATTAATTACACTCAGATTACAGCACGAAAAATACCTCATGTCTCGGTTCAAAATGATGACAAGGCCCACAATCGTATTGCCAATCAGGTCAGTGCTCACGAGGATGGAGAACATTGTAGTTATTCCAATCTGTGTTGATTCTGAATCCGTGTACAGCGACATCGTGAAATCGATTTTCCTATATCATAATACAAAAGTATATTCAAACATTGAAATACTTTCTAAATAAGATTGAGTAACACTCTTCAAAATTGAAATTTAGGCCGCAACTGCTAGCCGAAGAAAATTTCAATTTGAAAGCCCAGCTCACAGTTTTGTGATAATACCTCGACTGACCCGTCGCTATGTTATTGTAAAGCAGTCTATGACAAGATGTCGACCATAGCGAAAATATTTTCCGTATTCGTGACGGAATGGAGATTCAAACTTATGCACAAAGAAGAAACCGAATGTTAGCCCTGACGAAATTGGAACGAAAGCTGGTCTAAATTATACCGACAGCGTTATTTACAGCGAGGAAAACACTTTTAATACGCTAAATATTAACTGTTCTGGTATCGCTGAATTCATCACTAATTAACCGTATTGCCGGTTTTCATGTGACGTCGTCAATTTCCAAAATACGAAATTACCAATCCTTGTGAAGTTTTAGTTTCATCAGATGTAAGACCCTCTAATAACTTAACGTTTTGCAACGTTTAAGCCCGACAGGGTTCCTCATTATGTAATAGAGCACGTCGGAATTTACGCGTGACATCAAAATGGCGGCTCGATAAGGCTGTCGAGTAAGTCAAAAGATGAGTTATTGTTCAAGTTTTTACTAACTAAACAGTTCTTGCTCTAGACAAAGTATTAATGTCAATGTATCGGAGCTCTAGAGTAATAACGTTTCGTTTCAATGGCAAAACTCAAAGACAGATGTTTCTCTTATTTTACGGCCGCCATGTTTGTGTCCCTCCGAGGGACACAAACATGGCGACACCATACAAAGCTCTATAAATTTCAGTGAAACACTTTTCCGAATAACGCGCGCATCGAAAACCGTACAGACTTAAACCTTGGCGAGGTTATTTATATATCAATCATCTTTCATAGCTCAGCTTCTTGTCTTAATTTATTGAATAGTTACGATTTTTATTTTCGATGGCGTGACACTGCAGACCAGCCATTGCAACAATTTTGCAACTACAGGGTGAACAGCAACACATGAACTTTCAGATCCGGGTGAGGGTTCACATTTTGAGTAACCGCGGAATAGCCCAACAGTATTTACGAGAGATATGTAATCTTTTTTTTCTCTGAATTGAACCACGCATTCCTTGCATAGTCTGTTTTGAAAGAATGAAAGATGCGAATGCAGCCATAACACTACTGGAAAAATGACCTGAAAAAATTTCAGGTTCTGAACAGGATTCGAACCCACGACCTCTGCGTTACTGGTGCAATGCTCTACCAAATGAGCTAAGAAAAGCCATATGAGAGCGGTCGTGTGTGAGTTCGGCCTAATATGTTCAGTGGACGTAATACTCGGCTCAAGCATATGAATTCCATGGTAATAGATGTCCAACAGTAGCAATTAATTGGTACTCTTCGCCAGAAGAGACTCAAATTTAACTCAATACTTTAAAACGGAAATAAAATAGAATATAAAACAATTTTTCTTAATTTTTCTTACTTTAATACTAACTTTTTGTCATAGGAAGAGGGCTGTATCTGATTTTACACGTGTACCATGCTTAAATAACAGTCTTAACCGTTATCGTGATTACAAGAAGAGCAAAATGCTCTACTTCGCTTTGAATAACATAAAAGCTTAATTATTGACGCTTTTATATCCGCCTTCGTCAGGCGTCATTAAATCGTTAAATTTATTTCCAATAATCTTTTGTTTTGTTTCGTTTTTGCGTAACTCGAATGTTGTTTTTCAACTTTCAACTTATTTAAACTTTGTTAGTCAGCCGTGTCCGTCTTTGGTCGCTCTTTCTACATGATTTTTCAGAAACCAACTCGAAAGCAGGCCCCTGTTTAATAAAACATAACAAAACACCATGAATGAAAAATATACAGAATGAGTACTTAACAGCATATTAAAGTTACATTGTAAAGTATTTCCTTACATTTTTGGCGATTGTTTCCCTGTGTAATTTGGCCGTTTGTAAAATTAAATGACTCTCTAAAATCAAGGTCTTATACACGAAAACTCCACATTTAAGTACAGGTAATCTCAAATGATGGAGAACTGAATATTAAGCAATGTTTAAGCTGCTCACTGCATGGATTCAGTGACGTATTCACCGGTTTGCAGCTACTACCCACGTAACGAAGTTTTTAAACGGTTGAAAGCATTTCGCTAGAGGCTTCTACAAAACCTTTAGTATGTTGATCTGTTTGGGATGATTTCGAGCTTACCTCCACAGTTATAGCTGACACTCACGTTAATTCCAAAGAAATTAGGATATCTGACTTACATTCAATGTTTTTCTTTTTTTCTTTTTTTTTTTTATCCAGACCTGCCATGGTAAAAAAATCGAGCTAGTATTTTGTACTATTCAGGTCCTGTATTTGATGACTAAAAAAAATATTTCCTAAGTTATTGGCCACCGAAAAACTCACGCACAACGTTAAGGTGAGAAAATGATTCATACCCAAAATATCTGTCCTTCTAAAATATAATGGTCCGTCCCTAATATTGACTCTTCAAGAAGAGCTCACCGGCGAGATTCATGTTTTTCGGCCAAACGGTAAATGCATAACACCAGCGGTCACATGTCACACATGTGCAACCTTTGTGTTTATATTTTCAAGTTTATTCCGATGTCAAGTTAACCATATTAAGAACTGATCTTTAAGTCCTAAAAAGTTCTATTGGTCTGCACGTTTTGTTAAAGCATTCACAATCATAAAAAGAAACGTTGCTGTAAATGACTGTTAACTGTAGTTTTGTGCAGGAAAACAAATTCACACAGTTTTTTCTCTGTTAATTCGCATTTTGCAGCAAAGAGTAAAATTACTACTATTAACTAACAAAGAATGAAGAATTAATGCATGAAACAGGTGACAATGTATGTCAGAACTACTTAATTCATAATTATTGAAATCTAAAGAATTCCCTGGTTCAGAATTTGCAATTTTCTAGATCTTCTATCTTGTATACACCACACTATCCACGCTTGCTGATTAAGAAATGAACTCATTATGTTTAAGCGTTCTTTGTATCTCACCAAACGTTTTGCAACACAATGCTACGTGTAAAAATCTTTAGTAGAGGTTTATGATTATAATTCATGATTTGTCGCTTATCTATAAAGCTGTTAACTATAAACATCTTTCTGATGACTAACGATTTTTCACACGCGGAACGACTCACAGAAAAACACTTAAAGTTCTCCACTATTATGTCATCGTGGATTAAATATTAATCGCACCCTGTTAAATTTATACCAAGTTGTCCCGCATGAGATTAGAATATTCAAAATGTACGTAAATTTTGAAAAAAAATAATCCTAAGGAGGATTGGCGTAAATTCTGTCTTCCTAGTTCCGTAATCTTAAGTCTCGTTTCCAAATCGTGAAAATGTTATTTCCATTACCTTAGTGACAACTTCCTAATTCAGTAAAGTACTGGTCAACTTATAGCTTGTGTTGAGGAGAAAAAGTCTCAAACACGAATAACTCCTCACGGACGAGTTACAGCTATAAGTTTTTGTTAAAAAATAATAATAATAATAACGTCAACAAAAACACCCAATCCAGACGCCCTTCTTTTCTGTACAACCGTGCAATGTTGCCTGGCAACGTCTCAAGGCAGCTCCCTTCAACACGTTGCGAATTCGCTCGGGAAAATTATCAAGTTTTATTTTTATTCTTGACAAGATTCATCTTCGTTTTGACTAGTTTAGGTTATTTTTTTCATACTCAGATGTTTCTATTTCACCGGCAAAAAGAAAGAAAAAGTCTATGGTTGACTGTTTACGCCAAAATATATAGTTTCAGGTTGATTTCTCATACGCTCATAAGTGGTTTATTTTAATTACGTTGCGGGAGGCCTGGTGACCTAATTCGGTGGCTCCGACTTAGTAGGTTTTAGTTTGCATTTTATTTGACGAGACACCGCAGGTGACAATTCGATTATTGTGTTTTCGATGTTTTTTATTTTCGTTTTTATTTTGTTTGAGTTCACTTGAGACAGCTGTCGCCCACCAGCCCGTAAATTTCTTTTTTTGTTTTGTTTTGTTTTGTTGTTTTTAGACGAAAAAAAAAGGCGCGACGTCCTAAACCTTACGGCAATCAGCGAAAGTCCGGAGATATAGCTTGGGAAAATTTTGTAGTTAGCATGCATTCATAGTAAGACAGATAACGCAGTTTTAGGAAAAACCTGTAGAATAAATAGTAATAACTAATAAGCGATAATAATAAATTTATTTATCATTGGTAAAATTTTATTATTTTGAAATATCATTTACTTTGAAATATTAATTTACTCAACCGCCCGTCACTGGTAAATTTACTTTTCTCGGTTAAGTCATTAGGCTTTATAGCGTAGCTAGCGAAGATGAAAAAATATCAAATTCAATTTACGAAAGCATACGTCATAATACAATAAAGTGCGCTCTTTTCATGAGCAAATTTACTTGAGTTTCTCCATTTTCACTGTAATGTTCTATAGCCATTGGTTCATGCTTTTAGCTGTTCATCATCGAATTTTGATCCACTGGGGAAGTTTGCAGAGTACGGCATGAAGAAGCGTCTCGAGCACCTCTTTCGCTACTTTTCCTTCCCGCGTCTATCATACTTCGATGATGTGACAAACTGACACACACTGAATCGCGAGTCAGCTGTTAAAAATATTGATTTCCGCTTCGATTTGAAGGTTGATAATAATATCACGCGCAGTGACCTCATGGTTAGTGCGCTCGACTCCGGATCGAGCGATCGAGCCAGGGACATTGTGTTGTGTTCTTGGGCAAGACACTTTACTCTCACAGTGCCTCTCTCCACCCAGGTATACAAATGGGTGTCGGAGAATTTAATACTGCGAGGTAACCCCGCGATGGATTAGCATCCCATCCAGGGGGGAGTAGAGATACGCCTAGTCGCTTCCTGTTACAGAAACCGGGATAGGCTGCAGCCTGATGGGCCACTTGACCCGTATGCACACTACACCCTTTTTTAAACAAATTTACTTTAGCTTGTTCTGATTTTATATCACTGTTGCCAGCGGTGTCTCAAGTCTACGTATGCCAGAGATGGAAAAATGTCAAGCTAGCATGCTACTTTAAGCATATTCTATAAAAGGCCTTGCAAACTAAAAAATATATTATACAGATTTAGTCAAGCCTAAAGACGGAGCTCCTGGGCCGGGTTGTTCAAAGCCTGTTTAAGCTAACCCAGGATAAGCGAGAATTTTGATTTCAGTTTTTTTTTAAACTTCGCGGTGAGGTTTCGTGCTTATATTGAATTGTTTGGCTCAAACTACACAAAACATTAGCAGTGAAAAACACTTTTATATAAGAAAATGTATACAGTGAGACCTGTATTTAGCGGACACCCTTGGGACTCTCACTAGTGTTCAAAACAGGTTCTGATATGTTGTGAAATAATAGTTAATTATTAACTGTTTTGTAGCAGTATAATATCAAACACTGCTCAGTAGGAGATTATCTAGTCAGTGAAGGCATCAATCTGAAACAATGACTTATCAATGTTAAAGCTGTCTCAGCTAGACCTTTAGAAGTAAAAAGCTCTTCAAGTGTCCGCTTATTGCAGGTTTTGTGCGACAAAATGGTTAAACTTGATGTTCGCGTCCGCTTAACAGAGGTGTCTGCTGAATGTAGATTGAATGCAGAACATTTTGGGACGTCAGCTTGTAACCACCTTATAGAGGGTGTCCGCTTAATATGGGGTCCGCTTAATACAGGTTTTACTGTACTTCGGTTAACTTTTAATCCTGGGTTAGCGTTAACCGGCTCAGTTCCAAACTGAAACAACCCGGCCCTGACTACAGTAGGTTAACCTGGTTTGAGCCCGTAATAAAATCGAAAAGCCGGTACTTTGTCAGCGGTTAACTTCAAAAAATAAACACATGACCTCGATGAGCTCAAAACTTGAGCCCACAATGTGGTCACTTGATACTGGTCAGCGGAATCCTTGTTTTGACAGGTGCCAATTGACCATATATACAATGAACGTTCAATATCGAATATGTACGCTGTTAAGTAAGGCCGCATATCCTACTAGCTGTAGTATGGCCGTCGAGCGTGCGCGTCCACGAGCAAAGCCGCTAGCCACTTTTACCATGACAAAAGCGATTTACGGGTTTCTATGAGTATGGGACTCCTCCAGCCGGAGCTCAACTATAATATCACTCGATTGTTTAAAACATCATTGAATAAATTAGCATATCGAAACCACTAAAAAGTAGTGACCAAGAAAACAGACATATTTTTGACACAAATTAAAACGACCTGATAAATCAACATCACCACGTCATTCAGGGGAAAGTGTAATTACATATCAGGTTTAGCAATGGTCCATTTTTAACTCTCATTTGAACTTGCATTGTCGCAGAAGCAAACAATACAACATGAGAACATGAATCGAAAGGCTTATTCCCTAAAATTAGGAGGAAAATGTAAGTCTTCGTCGTCTTAAGAAGGGAATCTGCAAATTACTTTTAAGCAGAGAATTTCCTAGACCGGAAAACTCATTTTGTCCCCGTGTCAGCCCTTATCAGAAAGGCTTTTGTTCTTGGGCCATCGAAGTTTAACGAGGAAGAAAACACAAATAGCGGTGATAAACATATTAAACTTACGGATTTTAATAACTTGACGTTTCGTATGCTACGCAACATACATTTTCAAAAGTGGAATAAAGACCGGTCTTTATTCCACTTTTGAAAATGTATGTTGCGTAGCATACGAAACGTCAAGTTATTAAAATCCGTAAGTTTAATATGTTTATCACCGCTATTTGTGTTTTCTTCCTCGTTAAGCCCTTATCAGGTTAGTAAGTTAAGGACTGTTCATTAGAAATATATTAAATTTTATCTGGAAATGTGTAGAACCCAATATAAATTAAAGTACTATTACATGTACATTTCTTTTAAATATTTCCAAATGTAACAATTTTATTCTCTCTAGCTTTCTCTTTCATAAAGTAGAACACCGTAAAGGTGATATGCTTTTAAATTTCATAACAGCGACAGAGTCTTATGTAAACAACATGAATGCAAACTAAGTTGGCTCAGTTCGCTTCCTAAGATCTGGCAAAACAAATGAGATCAAAGAGCAAATAACAGAATTTGAAGCAGCAGAAGGGTTCATTAAAATTTAAATTAATAACCATATATCAGCCGTTCTAATTGAGAAGAGAAAAAAATAAACACACCCTCAGCAAGTATAAATAGAAATCCACCAGTGTTAAGCTTCTCGATTTAGGTTGTTGATTGCATGAAAAACTTTTCCTTTCAATTCATGTCGGCAATTTACAAGTGTCGTTGACAGTTAACTGAATAAAAACAAACATAACATCCAAGATGACACCATTTTGAAGGATGCTCAACGTTAACATCACCCGGCTGGCACCAACAGTAACAAAAACAAAAAGAACACAGACACAATGTTTTAGACTGATAGGCTTCCATCCAACTTGCGGCACTGCTTGCGTCCGTTTTGTTTTCAGTGCCAAACTAAAATTCATCGATACAAGGAACTATTATAGAAGACGTGTAGATCTGGAACTTTCCACCGCCTCTCAAAAACACCTTAGGTTTAGCACATTTTGGACGAATTTCTTCGGTAATTTTTCTTTGGTATTTTTGCTTTAATTCCTCAGCAACGACTTATTGGGGATTCTGAGAAGCCATTGGTTCCAGGCTATAATAATGAAGCTCAACTTCATGGTCAAACAAGGCCATATCTCCAGTGGCTAGCGCCTCGTTTTCACAATCAACTGGTAAATGACATTCATTCCCGATTCCCGTTTCTTCCAATCTTTCGAGCAATATGTCCTAATCCCTGGTCTTTTGGCCGATCACCGAAGAATGTGAGGAAGAAAAATTTTTAACCTCTTTGACTTTGGGTACAACTTTTACGGACAGAGCTGAGCAAAAGACTTTTATATGAAAGAGAAATGAAATCAACTGCGGAATTTTCATTTATTTGTATTATTAGAATGTATAAAATTAAGGTGGAACCCTGTTAATAAGGTCGCAAACGAGCCATGAAAATTTGGCCGAATTAACAGAGTTCACGGGTTAGGGTCAAATTTACGACTGGTATAAGTTGAGTGACGTCTTAACAGATAGATCACTATTGCACTTCTCAACAACAGTGTCGTTTCATAAGCATCTCGAATGCAGATATATTTAAAAAACAAAATTGAATACATACAGTAATATTATCAATAGAAAGATGAGCATAACTGGTTTGAGTGGCGGTATAAACGGGGTAAATTTATAAAGGATTATACAGGTTGGGATTTCCGAATGTGGCCGTTGGCCGTATTAAGAGGCCCTGCGCCTAAGAAGCCACCGATGATTTCCGGCTAAAAAATAAAATCGGCCGATTTTTATCTCCCAAGTAGAGGTTACCGAATACTATTTAAAAATGAAATTCTTTTGTTTCAGTTTCGCTTTAAACCAAAAATATCGAGCCGCAAACTTATTCCGTCTGATAGCAGCAAAATCCGGCCGAAAATAAGCCCCCGCAAAAAACTGTTCAGAAATTACTCTCGCAACGCAAAATAATGAGAAAACTACACAGTGTTGAAGAAAAAGGCCTTTTAATGCAGTATCATTCGATAAACATCAAAAAACTGCCGAAGCGATAAAAGAAGGGAGATAAAAATCGGCCGATTTTATTTTTTAGACGGAAATCATCGGTCGTTTCTTAGGCGCAGGGCCTCTTAACGGGGTGGCCGCATTGACGGGTTTTCTTGTAAGAAAATGAGTGAGCTCTTCGCCGGGACAAAAAAGTGACAATGCACATCGGGAGTCATTTCCGATCCGGGATCATTCGAGGTCCAATTTGGGATCATTTTGCACCTTGCTCCAAATCGTTTTGCGCCTTGTTCCAAATACAAACATTGATCTCTTCGACGTCAACTTCAAAATTTTCATTTGTAAAGCTCCTGAACAAACGACCGCTATACTGTACAGTCTGACAGTGAATATAAATGCCGGAACTTTCAATTGACTTTCTAAAGTAGATAGCGAAAGTCGCTTTAGAGAGAAGTTCCCGAAAATCGCTTAGATATTGATGCTTCTCTGCGTTGGCAGTGGTTCGAACAACTGCAGGCAAAGTGCAGCGAAAACTCTAATTAAATTTTCCTCTATGGTTAAAACTATATTATTAGTACCTACCTATTTACTTTGTTTTGTAGTTCCCCTATTCTGATTAGTTTGTTCTAAGAAATCAGCAACTCTTGCCCCATTTTCAGATTACCCACATTAAGGGACGAAATTGTATTTGCTGAAAGCCCTAATTCGGTGGCTCCGACTTAGTAGGTTTTAGTTTGCATTTTATCTGACGAGACACCGCAGGTGACAATTCGATTATTGCGTTTTCGATGTTTTTCATTTTTGTTTTTATTTTGTTTGAGTTCACTTGAGACAGCTGTACCCCACCAGCCCGTAAATTTCTCCTTTTTTTTGGTTTTGTTCTTTTTAGACGAAAAAAAAAGGCGCGACGTCCTAAAACTTACGGCAATCAGCGAAAGTCCGAGTTGCACTTGTCTTGTAGAATTTGGAGATATGGCTTGAAAAAATTTTGTAGTTAGCATGCATTCATAGTCAGACAGATAACGCAGTTTTAAGAAACACTTGTAAAATAAATAATATTAACTAATAAGTGATAATTATAACTTTATTTATTAGTAGTAAAATTTTATTATTTTGAAATATTAATTGAATTAGCTTTCAATTCGAACCCTCGTAACATGCTTTCCTCACATACATAACATGTATACGGACGGCGGGGAAATGGGTGACATTTTCATTTCGGCAGCCTGTCCGTGAAATCGCACGCAACCGCCCGTCACTGGTAAATTTACTTTTCTCAGTTAAGTCATTAGGCTTTATAGCGTAGCTAGCGAAGATGAAAAAATATCAAATTTAACATACGAAAGCATACGTCATAATACAATAAAGTACGCTCTTTTCATGAGCAAATTTACTTGAGTTTCTCCATTTTCACTGTAATCTTCAATAGCCATTGGTTGATGCTTTTAGCTGTTCATTATCGAATTTTGATCCACTGGGGAAGTTTGCAGAGTACGGCATGAAGAAGCGTCTCGAGCACCTCTTTCGCTACTTTTCCTTCCCGCGTCTATCATACTTCGATGATGTGACAAACTGACACACACTGAATCGTGAGTCAGCTGTTAAAAATATTGATTTCCGCTTCGATTTGAAGGTTGATAATAATATTACGCGCAGTGACCTCATGGTTAGTGCGCTCGACTCCGGATCGAGCGATCCGGAGTCGAGCCCTGGCCGGGAACATTGTGTTGAGTTCTTGGGCAAGACACTTTACTCTCACAGTGCCTCTCTCCACCCAGGTATACAAATGGGTGTCGGAGAATTTAATACTGCGAGGTAACCCCGCGATAGATTAGCATCCCATCCAGGGGGTAGTAGAGATACGCCTAGTCGCTTCCTGTTACAGAAACCGGGATAGGCTGCAGCCTGATGGGCCGCTTGACCCGTGTGCACACTACACGCTTTTTTAAACAAATTTATCACTGGCATCGTCAATAATAGACGACCTACTTTAGCTTGTTCTGATTTTATATCACTGTTGCCAGCGGTGTCTCAAGTCTACGTATGCCAGAGATGGAAAAATTTCAAGCTAGCATGCTACTTTAAATATGTTTTATCAAAGGCCTTGCAAACTAAAAATATATTATAAAGATTTCGTCAAGCCTAAAGGCGGAGCTCCTGGGCCGGGTTGTTCAAAGCCTGTTTAAGCTAACCCAGGATAAGCGAGAATTTTGATTTGAGTTTTTTTTTTTTAACTTGGCGGTGAGGTTTCGTGCTTATATTGAATTGTTTGGCTCAAACTACACAAAATATAAGCACAAATATAAGAATAATGACTTATCAATGTTAAAGCTGTCTCAGCTAGACCTTTAGAAGTAAAAAGCTCTTCAAGTGTCCGCTTATTTAATTTTTTTAATTTTTTTTTTTTTTAATTTTTTTTAAAATTTTTTTAAAATAATACTAGTGAGCAGCACAAATTAAACATTGCACATTCGCAGGATTTTAGTCATATCCTGCACGCAATTTTGTAGGTGTTTTTTGCTGTTCACACCCTAGTCGGAACGTGATTTGTACTCTAAAGAATAGGTATAAAATAAGTTCCTTTATGTATCTTGTTCAAACTCCCTGATGAAGTCTGTATGATCAGACGAAACCGGTCGGAGAAAATAAAGCAAGTTGACAAGATCTGTTGCTGAAGTGCTGCTCACTAGTATTATTTTTAAAAAAATTGAGAATTTTGATTTGAGTTTTTTTTTTTTTTAACTTGGCGGTGAGGTTTCGTGCTTATATTGAATTGTTTGGCTCAAACTACACAAAATATAAGCACTGAAAAACACTTTTATACAAGAAAATGTGTACAGTGAAACCTGTCTTTAGCGGACACCCTTGGGATCCTCACTAGTGTTCAAAACAGGTTCTGATATGTTGTGAAATAACAGTTAATTATTAACTGTTTTGTAGCAGTATAATATCAAACACTGCTCAGTAGGAGATTGTCCAGTCAGTCAATGCATCAATCTGAAATAATGACTCATCAATGTTAAAGCTGTCTCAGCTAGACCTTTAGAAGTAAAAAGCTCTTCAAGTGTCCGCTTATTGCAGGTTTTGTGCGACAAAATGGCTAAACTTGATGTTCGCGTCCGCTTAACAGAGGTGTCTGCTGAATGCAGATTGAATGCAGAACATTTTGGGACGTCAGCTTGTAACCACCTTATAGAGGGTGTCCGCTTAATATGGGGTCCGCTTAATACAGGTTTTACTGTACTTTGGTTAACTTTTAATCCTGGGTTAGCGTTAACCGGCTCAGTTCCAAACTGAAACAACCCGGCCCTGACTACAGTAAGTTAACCTGGTTTGAGCCCGTAATAAAATCGAAAAGCCGGTACTTTGTCAGCGGTTAACTTCAAAAAATAAACACATGACCTCGATGAGCTGAAAACTTGAGCCCGCAATGTGGTCACTTGATACTGGTCAGCGGAATCCTTGTTTTGACAGGTGCCAATTGACCATATATACAATGGACGTTCAATATCGAATATGTACGCTGTTAACTAAGGCCGCATATCCTACTAGCTGTAGTTTGGCCGTCGAGCGTGCGCGTCCACGAGCAAAGCCGCCAGCCATTTTTACCATGACAAAAGCGATTTACGGGTTTCTATGAGTATGGGACTCCTGCAGCCGGAGCTCAGCTATAATATCACTCGATTGTTTAAAACATCATTGAATAAATTAGCATATCGAAACCACTAAAAAGTAGTGACCAAGAAAACAGACACAAATCAAAACGACCTGATAAATCAACATCATCACGTCATTCAGGGGAAAGTGAAATTACATATCAGGTTCAGCAATGGTCCGTTTTTAACTCTCATTTGAACTTGCATTGTCGCAGAAGCAAACAATACAACAAGAGAACATGAATCGAAAGTTTTCAACGGCACTACCGCTGCTTTATGTCAAAGGCATTGCGAGCCAGAAAATAATGTAATTCTTCGTCAAAGTTATTACTGACAAAGTCTTGTCAACAGAACATGATGTATTTTCACGGATGTTAATTACGTGTCAGAAAGATATACAAAGGGCATCTGAAATTACATATCAACATGTAGGGGTAAGGTTGGAGTACTTTTAATGACTACTAGTAAAAGCAAGTAAAGTCAATTATATTGATACCGAGGTTAGGAATAAATATTGCTAATTTTAGGCTTCATTATCTGATTGAAATTGAACCCGTTTGCGAAAGGGCCTGCCGGAGCTAGAAGTACGGCAACTCAGAATAAAAAGAAACAAAAAAAAGAACAAAAAAAAATGCCGTAAAACATGTAACACCATATGTAATACCAATCGCTATGATAAGATGCTCTAAAGGGGGGAGGGGAGGCATCAAAACAAAAAATACAAATTTAGTTAAACATGCAGAGCGGACTTCTTAACATGTATTTATGTGCATCTACAAGTATTCACATACTACACATGAACGTAAACAGGCTGAGTAAACTTTTTTTCTTGGCCGGCCGGGTGACTGAGCCACCTTAACCTATCTTTTTCGTCACTAGGTATCGCCTAAGGCCTCGTGGTGACTGAGAAAAAGTGCTCTACTTATGAATATCTGTTCTCAGTGTTTACTAATAAATTTAGAACACAAAGCAAACTCCTGCTCTTCACTTAGTAATTTGTTTCCATTGTCATTCTAATAAGCCGGTCGGTTCGCGGTTTGACTCTCCTCCAACACCGACATCTTCTTCTATGGTGGGCGGGGCGATCGTGTTGATGTGATCCGTCGTGTGAACAGTGGCGTCATTGGAGATGCCAACCCTGTTATTATGGCACTTGCAACAGCATACTAGGCTCTTGATCTTGCGTCTGAACTTCTGGTTCACGAAAACGTAAATAAAAGGGTTGACGGTGGAATTGCACGTGACCAGAACGATGGAAGTAATGTAGGTGACATCTCCGTAGTTCTGCGAAGGACTGAAGTAGTTCAGCGCATAGATGGTTAGGTTTGGTATCCAGCACATTCCATAGATAACACTCACAGTCAAAACCATCTTGGTGACTCGCTTTCTTACTCTCATCACACCCTGAGAAGGTAACGTCAGATTTAGTGCCTTACTTATGACATGAACAAAATTTTCTATAACGTAATCTTTGATACACAGTAAAAAAACGCGATACCGATTCCTATAGTTATCCTCGTAGCCACAAAAGAAATTAATTGTCCAATCTGGTTCAACACGATGCCGCGCACGATGATGGTTAAGATTTTGCAGAGCCTCAAATTGGTTCCAATTACAGGTTTTGCTCCCCAAAAAACAACGCTTTTGCCTTCAGTTAAATACAACAAAACCTTGCCTTTTCGAGAGGAAATTTACTGTTCCAGGAAAATAAAAGACAATCAGAAACCACCGCAGGTTAAGTCGAATTTAGAACTTTGAGCTTACATAATTTTTTCTCAAGAATAGAAACTGATTTCATCTTATAATATAATTCCTAAAATGTGAGATGATTTACCCTAGCTTGGTTAGGAGACCTAAAGTCAAATAATATAGATATATACCTGTTGGGCATTCTCTAGATTATTTCCTCCTCGTTTAAACCACAGGGAATATACCACTCTGGAATACAACGTTGTCATGATCATACTGGGAATGATCCCAGCAACAAAGAACCAAGTTGAACTGTAAGCTTTTGGGAGCCAGTCTGGCTTAGGCCACTGTTCCATGCAGAAATCGGCTTCTTTGTCGAAGTAGATTGTCAAGAAAAGAGGAATGTTAAGGATCGCGGCGGAAATCCATGACATGGGAATAATGACCTGCCAAAACAGAACGTTGAAGCTATACTTAATTAATAATAAAAAAAGCCTTAATCATTAAGACCTCACTTTTTTGACTTTCTTCGAGCAGGACGCAAGAGGGTATGAAACGCGTGCACGGGCCGAAGGTTCCGGAACACCCAGAATTTAATGCATGGCGAAAAAAAAAGGGTAAGTCTATGTTCTATTTGGTTTTTCCGATTAGGAATTTTGGACAACCTTTCACGGCGTTCTGTTCGGTTAATATAATTTTGGAATTCCGCTGTTGCTCTATAATTATATAAGTCAACTAGCATTACCATTTACACTCCAAACAAAATTTTTAGTAAATATTTGGTACATTTTACAACAAACCGCTGTCAACTACGGCAGAACAATGACAACTTATCTTATTTATAACCTAAAGCATAGTTGTTTACAAGTTTATTGAGTTTTCGTGGTCAGACATGTAGCAGGAAACGCATTCATCCTTTATGTTATCTGTGGGTCTATTGATGCCACGGCCAAACAAAGAAGTACCTTCAACTTGTTGAATGTAAGTTTTCCTTTATTGCCATAGGGATACATTACAGCGTAATATCGCTCAAAAGCGATGGCCACCAGGGTGAAAATTGAGGCAGCCCCTCCGGTCCATGTTAAGTTGCTGCCGGTGAGCAGCTTACAGAACAATGTACCCTTCCGTCCTTCAGGATGTTTGAAGGAGTGACTCAAAATAAAGCGTGGTACGATGAACAGTGCAACCATCATGTCAGCAACAGCCAAGTTCAGAAGCAGAATGTTTATGGGAGTCCTGTTTGAAAGCACAATTGAAACAGCTCAGTTTGTCGAAAGCAAAGTTTCTTTAAGTTTCGCCCAGCCATCGCCCCCCCCCCCCCCCCCGCCCACCTTCCTCCTCTGAAAACTTCCACTAAGAATTCGTTTGCGTTAATTTTATAACAACACTGTAATTCTAATAATTAATAGAACGGTACCTACCGAATAAAATTCCAGGTTTTGTCTCACAGGGGTTCTGTCCTCGTGTACCGGTTCACAAAAACCCATCAAAAAGACCCAAAAATATACCACAGCTAAAGAAGGGCTCGTAAAGGAAGGCAGTACAATGGTTATTCCCTCAGTCAACCGGTACACTAGGACACAACCTCCAAGCTACAAGTCTGCGTCAAAATGAGTCAAAGTCAAAAATTCCGGAACGCTTGAAATGGAGCCGAATGGTTCGAATATTGCCAGAGATCCAAAAATTGTTGAATTTCCGAAATGCCAACCCTTCAACCAAAACTTCCATGTAGAAAATGGGTCTACCTGGCGAGGTTCTCCACTTTCCTGCAGGAAATTCCGCTGAATGTTGATTCATTCGCCACTGGAATTTCTAAAAAGTTCAAACGAGAATTTTCGTTCGAATTGAAAGCGCCCCTTGTCTTGAAAATTTCTACACTAAAAACAAATATCATCGATCATACATTAATTACACTCAGATTACAGAACGAAAAATACCTCATGTCTCGGTTCAAAATGATGACAAGGCCCACAATCGTATTGCCAATCAGGTCAGTGCTCACGAGGATGGAGAACATTGTAGTTATTCCAATCTGTGCTGATTCTGAATCCGTGTACAGCGACATCGTGAAATCGATTTTCCTATATCATAATACAAAAGTATATTCAAACATTGAAATACTTTCTAAATAAGATTGAGTAACACTCTTCAAAATCGAAATTTAGGCCGCAACTGCTAGCCGAAGAAAATTTCAATTTGAAAGCCCAGCTCACAGTTTTGTAATAATACCTCAACTGACCCGTCGATATGTTATTGTAAAGCAGTATACGACAAGGTGTCGACCATAGCGAAACTATTTTCCGTCTTCGTGACGGAATGGAGATTCAAACTTATGCACAAAGAAGAAACCGAATGTTAGCCCTGACGAAATTGGAACGAAAGCTGGTCTAAATTATACCGACAGCGTTATTTGCAGCGAGGAAAACACTTTTAATACGCTAAATATTAACTGTTCTGGTATCGCTGAATTCATCACTTTAATTAACCGTATTGCAACAATTTTGCAACTACAGGGTGAACAGCAACACATGAACTTTCAGATCCGGGTGAGGCTTCACATTTTGAGTAACCGCGGAATAGCCCAAGAGTATTTACGAGAGATATGTAATTTTTTTTTCTGAATTGAACCATACATTCCTTGCATAGTCTGTTTTGAAATAATGAAAGATGCGAATGCAGCCATAACACTACTGGAAAAATGACCTGAAAAAATTTCAGGCTCTGAACGGGATTCGAGCCCACGACCTTTGCGTTACCGGTGCAATGCTCTACCAACTGAGCTATCAAAGCCATATTAGAGCGGTCGTGTGTGAGTTCGGCCCTATATGTTCAGTGGACGTAATACTCGGCTCAAGCATATGAATTCCATGGGAATAGATGTCCAACAGTAGCAATTAATTGCTACTCTTCGCCAGAAGAGACTCAAATTTAACTCAATACTTTAAAACGGAAATAAAATAGAATATAAAACAATTTTTCTTAATTTTTCTTATTTTTATACTAACCTTTTCTCGTAGGAAGAGGGCTGTATCTGATTTTACACGTGTACCATGCTTAAATAACAGTCTTAACCGTTATCGTGATTACAAGAAGAGCAAAATGCTCTACTTCGCTTTGAATAACATAAAAGCTTAATTATTGACGCTTTTATATCCGCCTTCGTCAGGCGTCATTAAATCGTTAAATTTCTTTCCAAAAATCTCTTGTTTGTTTCGTTTTTGCGTAACTCGAATGTTGTTTTTCAACTTTCAACTTATTTAAACTTTGTTAGTCAGCCGTGTCCGTCTTTGGTCGCTCTTTCTACATGATTTTTCAGAAACCAACTCGAAAGCAGGCCCCTGTTTAATAAAACATAACAAAACACCATGAATGAAAAATATACAGAATGAGTACTTAACAGCATATTAAAGTTACATTGTAAAGTATTTCCTTACATTTTTGGCGATTGTTTCCCTGTGTAATTTGGCCGTTTGCAAAATTTAATGACTCTCTAAAATCAAGGTCTTATACACGAAAACTACACATTTAAGCACAGGTAATCTCAAATGATGGAGAACTGAATATTAAGCAATGTTTAAGCTGTTCACTGCATGGATTCACTGACGTATTTACCGGTTTGCAGCTGCTACGCACATAACGAAGTTTTTAAACGGTTGAAAGCATTTCGCTAGAGGCGTCTACAAAACCTTTAGTATGTTGATCTGTTTGGGATGATTTCGAGCTTACCTCCACAGTTATAGCTGACACTCACGTTAATTCCAAAGAAATTAGGATATCTGACTTACATTCAATGTTTTTTTGTTTTGTTTTTTTTCTTTTCTTTTATCCAGACCTGCCATGGTCAAAAAATCGAGCTAGTGTTTTGTAGTATTCAGGTCCTGTATTTGATGACTAAAAAAATTATTTCCTACGTTACTGGCCACCGAAAAACTCACGCACAACGTTAAGGTGAGAAAATGATTCATACCCAGAAAATCTTTCCTTCTAAAATATAATTGTCCGTCCCTAATATTGACTCTACAAGGAGAGCTCACCGCGAGATTCATGTTTTTCGACCAAACGGTAAATGCATAACACCAGCGGTCACATGTCACACATGTGCAACCTTTGTGTTTATATTTTCAAGTTTATTCTGATGTCAAGATAACCATATTAAGAACTGATCGTGAAGTCCTAAAAAGTTCTATTGGTCTGCACGTTTTGTTAAAGCATTCACAATCATAAAGAGGAACGTTGCTGTAACTGACTGTTAACTGTAGTTTTGTGCAGGAAAACAAATTCACACAGTTTTATCTCTGTTAATTCGCAGTTTACAGCAAAGAGTAAAATTACAATACTATTAACTAACAAAGAATGAAGAATTAATGCATGAAGCAGGTGACAATGTATGTCAGAACTACTTAATTCATAATTATTGAAATCTAAAGAATTCCCTGGTTCAGAATTTGCAATTTTCTAGATCTTCTATCTTGTATACACCACACTATCCACGCTTGCTGATTAAGAAATGAACTCATTATGTTTAAGCGTTCTTTTTATCTCACCAAACGTTTTGCAACACAATGCTACGTGTAAAAATCTTTAGTAGAGGTTTATGATTATAATTCATGATTTGTCGCTTATCTATAAAGCTGTTAACTATAAACATCTTTCTGATGACTAACGATTTTTCACACGCGGAACGACTCACAGAAAAACACTTAAAGTTCTCCACTATTATGTCATCGTGGATTAAATATTAATCGCAACCTGTTGAATTTATACCATGTTGTTCCGCATGACATTAGAATATTCAAAATGTACGTAAACTTTGAAAAAAAATAATCCTAAGGAGGATTGGCGTAAATTCTGTCTTCCTAGTTCCGTAATCTTAAATCTCGTTTCCAAATCGTGAAAATGTTATTTCCATTACCTTAGTGACAACTTCCTAATTCAGTAAAGTACTAGTCAACTTATAGCTTGTGTCGAGGACAAAAAGTCTCAAACACGAATAACTCCTCACGGACGAGTTACAGCTATAAGTCTTTGTTAAAAAACAATAATAATAACGTCAACAAAAACGCCCAATCCAGACGCAGTTCTTTTCTGTACAACCGTGCAATGTTGCCTGGCAACGTCTCAAGGCAGCTCCCTTCAACACGTTGCAAATTCGCTCGGAAAAATTACCAAGTTTTATTTTTATTCTTGACAAGGTTCATCTTCGTTTTGACTAGTTTAGGTTATTTTTTTCATACTCAGATGTTTCTATTTCACCGGCAAAAAGAAAGAAAAAAGTCTATGGTTGACTGTTTACGCCAAAATATATAGTTTCAGGTTGATTTCTCATACGCTCATTAGTGGTTTATTTTAATTACGTTGCAGGAGGCGTGGTGACCTCATGGTTAGTGCGCTCGTCTCCAGATCGAGTGGCCCGGGCTCGAGCCCTAACCGGGGACATTGTGTTGTGTTCTTGGGCAAGACACTTTACTCTCACAGTGCCTCTCTCCACTCAGGGATACATAAATGAGTACCGGCGAATTTAATGCTGGGGGTAGCCCTGCGAACGCATCCCATCCAGGGGAGAGTAGAAATATTCCTAGTCGTTTCATGCTGCAGAAACCAGGAAAAGCTTCGGCCTGGTGGGTCACTTGACTCGTATGCAGATTTTACCTTTACCTTACACGTTACATTAGGGGTTAATATTACCTCAGTGGCTGGTTAATACATACCTGTGCGATGCAGATCACTTAAAGAATGGGAGAATTCGCTTTTGTCTGCTGGCGGAAGCCATGGAGAACGTAGCAATACTAAAACTCACCTCTCACTTCAAAAGTAAGTGACCGTTTCTACCTCCGCCCCCACCAAAAAAATTAAAAATAAAAAAACATAAGAAAACGATATCACACAGAACCAAGCAGGCAGGTGTCAAAGGGTAATAACGAAAACCTCAAGTTTAAAACAAAAAAGAAATGTCTCCATGTGTTATTAAATAATGGGACTAAATTTCACGAATGATGTGGAAAGCAGCGAATGGAAATCGCGTTTGATTCATCATTTTTTCCCGGTTAACTAAGCCGGAACAATATAGAAGTTTCATATTGAAACACTCTCGCACAGTTATTCCTTTATGGCTTGTCTTACTTAATAGCCAACGTAGTGAGGTTTCTCTAATTCGGAAAATCAAACAATAACTAATGAACTGACCAATATTGATAATTGTTAAGAAAATGTTAATTGTACTATTGTTGACTTTTGTTCAGGAAACCGTCTGTTGTGGAAGTTTTAATTTATTTCCCAATAATTAATTCCAAAACCACTAAAAATAAAGAAAAAAATAAAAAACAAAACAACTAAGAGTAAAGATTGAGATTACTTGGGCAGATTTGGAGCGACTGCCAAAATAAAACTCATTGTATGTCGAACGAGAAAATAAAACGATTTACGTCTCGGGTCTCGGTTAGTGGGAATATTCTGTGGAAATATTGTGGGTTTTTTGGGGGGTTTCAGTTTTACCACCATTAACCTTGTGTGCGATTTAGTTCATCGCCTCGTTTAGCAAAATTAAACCAGTGTAACATTGTCTTGCTCCTCGGTTTTACTTCAGTGGACTTCAGGTGTAATTGAACACATGCTAGGCAAACCAACATCGTTAAATCATCTTTTTCAAGAAAATGTGATTACGACATCACATTTTTTTAGAAACATCTCATTTACTACCTACCCTGTCTTTTGCAGTGCATTGTTGTGGTTTAAGGTGTATCGCCCATTCATGTATCAAATGTTACAGTCATAACATTTTGGGAATTGTAACTTTGATATGACTCTGGCAGGCACACTCGATTCCGTCGTTTTGTGCAAAAAGTGCAAAGTTTCAAATCGTTTTGCGCCTTGTTCCAAATACAAACATTGATCTCTTCGACGTCAACTTCAAAATATTCATTTGTAAAGCTCCTGAACAAACGACCGCTATAGTGTACAGTCTGACAGTGAATTAAAATGCCGGAACTTTCAACTGACTTTCTAACGTAGATAGCGAAAGTCGCTTTAGAGAGAAGTTCCCGAAAATCGCTTAGATATCGATGCTTATCTGCGTTGGCAGTGGTTCGAACAATGCAGGAAAAGTGCACCGAAAACTCTAATTAAATTTTCCTCTATGGTTAAAACTATATTATTAGTACCTACCTACTTACTTTGTTTTGTAGTTCCTCTATTCTGATTAGTTTGTTCTAAGAAATCAGCAACTCTCGCCCCATTTTCAGATTACCCACAATAAGGGACGAAATTGTATTTGCTGAAAGCCCTAATTCGGTGGCTCCGACTTAGTAGGTTTTAGTTTGCATTTTATCTGACGAGACACCGCAGGTGACAATTCGATTATTGTGTTTTCGATGTTTTTTATTTTCGTTTTTATTTTGTTTGAGTTCTCTTGAGACAGCTGTCGCCCACCAGCCCGTAAATTTCCATTTTTTTGTTTTGTTTTTTTTTTTGTTTTGTTGTTTTTAGACGGAAAAAAAAAGGCGCGACGTCCTAAAACTTACGGCAATCAGCGAAAGTCCGGAGATATAGCTTGGGAAAATTTTGTAGTTAGCATGCATTCATAGTAAGACAGATAACGCAGTTTTAGGAAAAACCTGTAGAATAAATAATAATAACTAATAAGCGATAATAATAAATTTATTTATTATTGGTAAAATTTCATTATTTTCAAATATTATTTATTTTGAAATATTAATTTACTCAACCGCCCGTCACTGGTAAATTTAATTTTCTCGGTTAAGTCATTAGGCTTTAAAGCGCAGCTAGCGAAGATAAAACAATATCAAATTTAATATACAAAAGCATACGTCATAATACAATAAAGTGCGCTCTTTTCATGAGCAAATTTACTTGAGTTTCTCCATTTTCACTGTAATCTTCAATAGCCATTGGTTGATGCTTTTAGCTGTTCATTATCGAATTTTGATCCACTGGGGAAGTTTGCAGAGTACGGCATGAAGAAGCGTCTCGAGCACCTCTTTCGCTACTTTTCCTTCCCGCGTCTATCATACTTCGATGATGTGACAAACTGACACACACTGAATCGCGAGTCAGCTGTTAAAAATATTGATTTCCGCTTCGATTTGAAGGTTGATAATAATATTACGCGCAGTGACCTCATGGTTAGTGCGCTCGACTCCGGATCGAGCGATCCGGAGTCGAACCCTGGCCGGGAACATTTTGTTGTGTTCTTGGGCAAGACACTTTACTCTCACAGTGTCTCTCTCCACCGAGGTATACAAATGGGTGTCGGAGAATTTAATACTGCGAGGTAACCCCGCGATGGATTAGCATCCCATCCAGGGGGGAGTAGAAATACGCCTAGTCGCTTCCTGTTACAGAAACCGGGACAGGCTGCAGCCTGATGGGCCGCTTGACCCGTATGCACACTACACCCTTTTTTAAACAAATTTATCACTGGCATCGTCAATAATAGACGACCTACTTTAGCTTGTTCTGATTTTATGTCACTGTTGCCAGCGGTGTCTCAAGTCTACGTATGCCAGAGATGGAAAAATTTCAAGCTAGCATGCTACTTTAAATATATTTTATCAAAGGCCTTGCAAACTAAAAATATATTATAAAGATTTCGTCAAGCCTAAAGGCGGAGCTCCTGGGCCGGGTTGTTCAAAGCCTGTTTAAGCTAACCCAGGATAAGCGAGAATTTTGATTTGATTTTTTTTTTTTTAACTTGGCGGTGAGGTTTCGTGCTTATATTGAATTGTTTGGCTCAAACTACACAAAACATAAGCAGTGAAAAACACTTTTATACAAGAAAATGTATACAGTGAAATCTGTATTTAGCGGACACCCTTGGGATCCTCACTAGTGTTCAAAACAGGTTCTGATATGCTGTGAAATAATAGTTAATTATTAACTGTTTTGTAGCAGTATAATATCAAACACTGCTCAGTAGGAGATTGTCCAATCAGTCAATGCATCAATCTGAAATAATGACTCATCAATGTTAAAGCTGTCTCAGCTAGACCTTTAGAAGTAAAAAGCTCTTCAAGTGTCCGCTTATTGCAGGTTTTGTGCGACAAAATGGCTAAAATTGATGTTCGCGTCCACCTAACAGAGGTGTCTGCTGAATGCAGATTGAATGCAGACTTCAGCTTGTGACCACCCTATAGAGGGTGTCCGCTTAATATGGGGTCCGCTTAAGGTGGTATGGTACCCTAAAATATGGCGATGTTCATGAAAAATTCAATTTCTTGGAAATACAAGACTTAAGACCCTTGAGGACTTGTCAAAAACATTTTGAAACGATCTTGCCGAATTTCCTTCCAGATGAGTGTGAAAATTAAGGAAAGTACACAGTGGTATAAGTTTTTTCACGTGGCAACGGCCATAGCAACGACTGTTTACTATAAGAACGTGACCAAAAATATAGATTATTTTTAACTTATATGAACGAAACTATTTAGAAAAAACTTTTAAGACATGCACAATATGGGGTCCGCTTAATACAGGTTTTACTGTACTTCGGTTAACTTTTAATCCTGGGTTAGCGT